>NC_086444.1:1139391625-1139686625 GCF_028390025.1 Pseudophryne corroboree
AACTCAAGCAGACTGGAAACCTAGAAATATCACCAGCGTCTGTGAATAGCACTGAGCCAGTATATAACAGAGAGGCCTAATTAATAATCTCATGCAGCTGCCCTGTTGCATGACTCCAAACTGACAAGATGCAATTAGCAGCCTGGTGAGGCTGAACACATAGGAACAAGCTGCAATTACACAGACTCACCAGCGGCAGCAACCAAGAGTATTCTAAAACAGAGCAACGGGAAATCCTGGCCTGCAAGACAACTTATAAACATAAAATACCTAACTGACATGCAAAACAGGAATGAGCCACAGCCGTGGCTCATAACACAGAGGGAGAGGGAGCATGCCAGCAGCTCGGAGAACGCTGGGTATGCCCATAGGTAAACGCGGGGGGGTTCCGGTTGCCCTGAACCCCCCACTCCTCTTGGCAAATGGTTCAAATTATGAAAACAATAGCAATGGTATATAATACGATAACTAGAGCTACCACCACATAATGCAGTTTAAGGGACAGAGCAGAGCTGCTACACATGCCCAGTGGTTGCATCTTCTTCTACCAAGTACACTGGACAAGAGAGTAGCTACCAGGAAGAAAAGACAGGAGCCTTACCATGAGGTGGGAGAATGTGTGCTTAAAAAGTGCAGGACTGGTTCTATTATGTTTGTGTATTTATTTATTATGGTATGTTTAATCTTTTTCCTGACCACTTATTTATAGTATTTAAATGTGTGATACAGCCTATACTATAGACCATCTATAGTGTTAAATATTAATACTGTATTCCATACAGTATACATTAATGTCCAGGGTCTTTACTAGGTTCTTCTACCACTCCCCCAGACTCCGACAATTGCTCCAACGTTCCGCAGAGTGGGAGATTGTGTACTGCAATTGGAAACCCCCTCTAAAAATCCTGCGTTTGCCACTGCATGCCCCCTCAGTGACGGTACAAGGGGGCTGTGACTCGCGATAGCGGCTCTGCCACAAGACCACGCACCTTTCATATAGGCTATGCTCCCTTTTTGGGGGCGCCCCATGGTCCCTCTTTGTACTTTTAATAAGTTGGGAGGTATGCAGTAAGCTGCCTAGCAATCTCTGCCTCGCCCCTAATTCTTAATAGCTCTAATTCTAAATGCTCTCTGTTCTCTCCTGTGTAGCAAGGCTCAGCCTGCTGACATCATCAAGGCACACAAAGAACAGCCAATCAGCACTTTTACATGAATGCAGAGTTGAATAACCTTTGTTGGACACTTTAGACAGAGCCGGCCCTAGGCATAGGCAAACTAGGCAATTGCCTAGGGCATCTGGTATGCCTAGGGGCACAAGCAGCTTCTGCTGATTAAAATGATATGTGGCATGCCTATATTCTGTGTGTAGCATTTCGCATGCAGATACAGCCACAGTCGCACACAGTATATAGGCATGCTGCATATCATTTTTATCAGCAGAAGCTGCTTGTGCATCCTAGCCACCAGGCAATGCAAATAAGATGCATTTTCATTAACAATAGGCACCCGACGTTAGCAGAGTTGACTCACGCCAGGCACTATATGTGTCATTATGTGTATAAGGGCATTAATAATGTGTAACATATGTGTAAGGGGCACTATGTGTGTCATTATGTGTATAAGGGCACTAATAATGTGTGGCATATGTGTAAGGGACATTATGTGTGTCATTATGTGTATAAGGGCACTAATAATGTGTGGCATATGTGTAAGGGACATTATGTGTGTCATTATGTGTATAAGGGCATTAACAATGTGCAGCATATGTGTAAGGGAAATTATGTGTATAAGGGAATTAATAAGGGTTGACATAATATGTAAGGTGCATTATGTTTATAAGGACATTAATAATGTGTGTCATATGTGTAAAGGGCATTACTGTGTGGTATTATGTGTATAAATGCATTACCAAGTGTGGCATTATGTGTATAAGGTGCGTATAAGCTGTGTAGCGTAACGTATAGAAAGGGCACTACTGTGTGGTCTAATGTGAATAAAGAGCAATATATGGTGTAGTGTAATGTAAATAAGGAGCAATATGGTGTGGTGTAATGAGAATAAGGAGCAATTCAGTATGACGTTATGTGAATGAGGGGCACTACTGTGAGGAGTAACATATATAAGGTAAAGTGGTACTACTGTGTGATGTAATGTGAATAAGGGACACTATTGCATGATAAATTGTGAATAAAGTTGCACTACTGTGAGGCATAATTTAAATTTGGGGTACTAGTGTGTGGCCATGCCCCTTGCCAGCAGAAACACATACCTTTTTTGGGCTGTGCACCGAATGTGCACAATGTTCTTATTTTAATTACAGGGGGTAGGAAAAAAAAAAAAAAAGGACTGCTATGGGTGGGGGTGATGGTAATGGGAAAGGGGTGCAGGGTCAGTGGCGGAACTAGCGGTGGCACTAGGGGGCACCAGCCAAAATCTTGCCTAGGGCATCATATTGCTTAGGGCCGGCTCTGACTTTAGAGTGCACATTGACCCGGATCCAACCCATGTTTCACACTGCTTTTATACTGGGTTGAAATGCAGGGTTACTCGACTCTGGATATTCAAAAGTGGTGCTTTTAGACTGTACCTCGAGCTGGCAATATCCCGGGATATACTGTAATTGCGGTGTGAAAGGGGTATAATATAGTCATAGTGCAAAGCAATAATCTGATATTTTCTTTTCCAAAAAATAACAGTTGTTTTAGTTCAATCAATTGCAAATAAGGACATAAAACAAAACAACATACAGAAACAGAAAAAAACTGTCTCAAATATTGCCTATACATGACAGTGGGGGTAATTCAGATCTGATAGCTAGGCAGCGATTTTTGCAGCCCTGTAATCAGATAGTCGCCGCCTACAGAGGGAGTGAGTTTTCATTGTGCAGGGGTGCGTTCGCATGTGTAGCAGAACTGTACAAACAGATTTTGTGCAGTCTCTGCTTAGCTCAGGACTTACTCGGCCGCGGCGATCACTTCAGGCTGATCGGGACCGGATTTGACGTCAGACACCCTCCCTGAAAACACTTGATCCCACCTGCGTTTTCCCTGACACTCCCAGAAAATGGTCAGTTGCCACCCACAAACGGCCTCTTCCTGTCAATCTCCTGGTGATCCCGTGCAAGTGGATTTTTCGCACCATCCCATATCAGGGCGGCGATGCCCGTTCAGATCTGATCTGATCCTAATTCAGATCTGATTGCGCAGTGCGGTGCATATGCATATACAATCCGGATGTGATCGCCCGCTGTGCGAAAACGTACAGCAGCGATCAGACCTGAATTTGGACCATTGTTTTCTGAGGAAAAGATAGGCAATCCCCACAGGAAAGCTCAATAAATAGTTATAATTAATAGTTACCAATCACAGTCAATTATAGGGGGTTATTAAGAGTTGTTAGCAAACCAAAAAAGTTAGCAATTAGTCAAAACTATGTTGCACTGCAAGTGGGGTAGATGGGCAGAGACAGTTAGATTTGGGTGGAGTGTGTGCAAACTGAAATCTAAATTGCAGTGTAAAAATAAAGCAGCCAGTATTTACCAAGCACAAAAATAATATAACCCACCCAAATCTAACTCTCTCTGAAAATGTTACATCTGCCCCACCTGCCGTGCAACATGGTTTTGCCCAATTGCTAACTTTTGTGGTTTGCTAACAAACCTGAATAACCCCCATAGTCTATTCAAATATAGCATAGTAAGTACTCTCTTTTTTTTTTTTTTTCCAAAGAAATGTTTTTTTTATATAAAAGTAGTCATCAAAAACAAGTCATTAAAAAAAACAAAATACCGTCCTTCTTCAATCCAATAAATAGATAAAAAATAGTCACAACTAAATTAAACTCCTCCAGTTTATGCAGTTCCAAAATCAATAAGCAGCTTGGTTCCTTAAAGAATGGTTCCTTCAATTCTGGTTTTCATCCCATGAGCCCCTTCTAGTATCAGTATCAGTGTCAGCATCACCTCCGAATAAGATGGGACATACCATAGTGTAAAACCTTAAGCATGTCAACCATATGGTGTCAACCTATTGACTGTCTTTTTAGACAGTGTAGATCTTCTATACCTGTACCCAGGACCAGCGCAACCCGCTCAGCAAAGGGATGCAAAGCAGGGAGGCACTAGGCTGGAGAGACGCTCTCTCTGCTCTGCAACCCTCCTGTTGTCCATTGTTGCTGCCAGCTGCTGCGCCTGTCACACTGCGTTATGTATATAAGTGGCACTACTACTGTGGGCATTATGTATATAAGCGGCACTACTACTGTGGAAATTATGTGTATAAGTGGTACTACTACTATGGGGCATTATGTATATAAGCAGCACTACTACTGCAGACATTATGTGTATAAGTGGTACTACTACTATGGGGCATTATGTGTATACTGTAAGTGGTACTACTACTATGGGGCATTATATGTATAAAAAACACCTCTACTGTGGGCATTATGTGTATAAGCATCACTACTACTGGGGGGATTATGTGTATAAGTGGCACTACTACTGTGTACATTATGTATATAAATGACGCTACTACTGTAGGCATTATGTATATTAGTGGCACAGCTTCTGTGGGCATTATGTGTGTAAGCTGCACCACTATTGTGGACATTATGTGTATAAGCGGCTCTACTACTGTGGGCATTATGTGTATAAGTGGCGCTACTACTGTGGGCATTATGTGTAAGGTGCACTACTACTGTGGGCATTATGTGCATAAGCGTTGTTAATACTGCAGGCATTATGTGTATAATGGCGCTACCACTGTGGGCACATGTATAAGGGGCACTATTACTGTGGGCATTATGTGTATAAGTGGCACTACTACTGGGGGCATTATGTGTATTAGTGGCACTACTACGAGCTGTGTAATGTGAAGAAGATTGTGCTACTTTGTGGTGTAATTTAAAATGGGGATACTATTGTGTGGCCACACCCCTTCCTTCTGAGACCACACCTATTTTTCCGGCACGTCTTGTCCCTTTGTAAAGTGTAGGAGGGCGCAAATGTATAGTTTACAGGGGGGTGCCGAACACCCTAGCACCGGCCCTGCCTGTATCATACCCTAGTAAATTTACCCCTCTGACTAATGCCATGTTATGTACAGTATGATGCAGGTTTTTGTCTTTGTAAATGTAGTACTGTGGCTCTTGGCATCATGGAATCATCTGCATATTGTAAATACGCACAATAACCCTTTCAAGATGCAACACGCATTGTTAAAGAACCCTATTTTAGCATGTTTGCTGACAGGCTCCTAGTTCTGTGTAAAGGCATGAATCTCCATGAATGCTTAATATGGGATGTTTGGATAAGTCTATTACAACGTGATGCATTCAGTCCAAGTTCTGAGAATTGTTATTAGCTGTTGGTTAATGTCTCTTAATTGGGATAATCAGATTTGTGAGTTTTGACCTTTAAAGTTAATTGAAAGATTATGAGGCACCTGATGCTCTTCATTAAAAGATAAAGCTTAAAGATGCGCATGGGAGTCTTTTTCTTATTTTTGTCTCCAGCATTCCAAGACTACACAAAAACAGGGATCGATTGACCGAGACATTATGTAATCCTGAATCAATTGTTAGCTGGCACTAAGTGTTCTTAGAGGGGATTTGTATCTGGAAACTGCGCATTGACACCAACAAAACAATTATATGCCAAACGGGGGGGAAGAAGTTTCTGGAAATACAAGATACTGAATTCATTTATTTGAAATGCAGAAGGATGTTTAAAAGGCCTGAAGTTGCCAGACAGGTGTCAGGTTCTGGAAGGACTATAAAAACTTCAAAGGAAAAAGCCTGATATAAGCGGTGCATCAGTGACATGTGCAAAAATATCCCTTTAATGAGTCCTCTCAAACTATAGGGGTCTATTTATTAACTTTATTTTTACTAAAATAATGCGAAAAAGGCTGTTTTCTGTTTTCACCCCCTTTTCGCATTATTGTAGTATCACCTGAATGTATTAAAGGGCATTTGGAGCAGTTTTCATGAAAAACTGCTCCAAACCCTTCAATTCACTTTTTTTTGTAAGCCACATCACATTCCCCATACTTATAATGGGAAATTGCGATCTGACCAGATTAAAAATACCGCAGTGTGCCGTGTGATAATCTCGCCAGCTCAGGCTGGCGAGTTCACAGGGCAGCACTGTGATAAGCACCCTTTTGCCCAGCATTCTCTGCCCCTGGCAGAGAAAGCTGAGCGGGACCCGGCTACAGTGATCAGCTATGTGTGTCTGATGGACACACAAGCTGATCACAGTGTAAAAATAATTTTAAAAAAGTAAAAAAAAAAAAAACTATACTCACCTGTCCAGGGAGCCGGTGTCTGCTGGCCCGGTGAGTGCTGCTGGGCGCCGGGTCCCCCATATGCTGCAATGTGACCCCGGTTTAGTAAAGTGACGCTGCAAAACAGCAGCGCACTTTACAGCACCGGGGATCACAGCGCAAGTGAAGGAGCCGCCAACCGGCAGCATCCTGGAGCAGCGTGGACCGGCTCCCTAGACAGGTGAGTATATTATCCTGCTGGGTTGGTTGGCGGTGTGCGGGGGTAGTCGCGATGGGGAGGTCATCCGGGCGGTGGCGGTAGCAGTGATGTTGGGGCGGCACATGCGCAGCAGGACATCGGTGTATTTTTTACGAAAAATACCCCGATGATGCTGCGAAGAGGCATCGCAGGGGCAGAGCTTGACCGCAAGCTCTGTTCCTGCATGCGATAATTGATACATCCCTGTGATGTAATCAATTATCGCAGTGTGAGTTTGGGTGGTTTTATCACCTGTCATCCGCAGCCTGGATGCGGATGGTGATAAATAGTACACTAAGGTGGTCATTCCGAGTTGTTCGCTCGTTGCAGATGTTCGCTATACTGCGATTATCTGCTAACTGCTCATGCGCAATGTTCGCAGAGCGCATGCGCTTAGTTATTTTACACAAAAGTTAGGTATTTTACTCACGGCATTACAACATTTTTTCATCGCTCTGCTGATCGTAGTGTGATTGACAGGAAGTGGGTGTTTCTGGGCGGAAACTGGCCGTTTTATGGGAGTTTGCGGAAAAACGCAGGCGTTCGAGTTCCAAAACGCTGGAGTGTCTGGAGAAACGGGGGAGTGGCTGGATGAACACTGGGTGTGTTTGTGACGTCAAACCAGGAACGAAAAGGACTGAGCTGGTCGCAATGGCTGAGTAAGTCTGGAGCTACTCAGAAACTGCGGGGTAATCGTTACGAGAAAATTAGCGAAGCTTTCGTTCGCAATTCTGCTATGCTAAGATATACTCCCAGTAGGCGGCGGCTTAGCGTGTGCAATGCTGCTAAAATCAGCTAGCGAGCGAACAACTCGGAATCACCCCCTAAATTTGAAATATACGTGGTGGTACCCAAAACAAACAGGAATTAATGATTTATTAATTAATTAATTGTTTATTTGTACATTTTAAAACTTCAGTCACCCTCAAAGTACTCTCCACTTGTCCAAATAATTTTTCCATTGCTCAAAACAGTTTTTAAACTCATCTTCTGCCCTTTTTTTGTTTCACCTCTTCAGTATCAGAAAAACATTTTCCTTGAAGGTCCCTTTTTATCTGAGGAAATAAAAAAATAGTTGCATGGGGCGAGATTGGGTAAATACGGTGGGTGAGGCAAAGGTGTTATGTAGAGATGAGCGGGTTCGGTTCCTCGGAATCCGAACCCGCCCGAACTTCATGTTTTTTTACACGGGTCCGAGCGACTCGGATCTTCCCGCCTTGCTCGGTTAACCCGAGCGCGCCCGAACGTCATCATCCCGCTG
Organism: Pseudophryne corroboree; assembly: GCF_028390025.1. Lineage (NCBI taxonomy): Eukaryota > Metazoa > Chordata > Amphibia > Anura > Myobatrachidae > Pseudophryne > Pseudophryne corroboree. Next base: position 1,139,399,409 of record NC_086444.1, read on the forward strand.
TCGGATTCTCGCGAGGCTCGGATTCTATCGTGAGACTCGGATTCTATATAAGGAGCCGCGCGTCGCCGCCATTTTCACACGTGCATTGAGATTCATAGGGAGAGGACGTGGCTGGCGTCCTCTCCGTTTATAGAGAAGAGAGTGAGACTAGAGTAGAGAGAGACACAGTAGTAATTTTGGGGAGCATTAGGAGGAGTACTACTACTACTTGCTGAAGTGATAGATAGATAGTGTGACTGTATAATGTATATCTGACTTGTGGGGGAGACACTGACAGTGGGGAGCAGTTAGAGTCTGAGAGCAGGACTCAGGAGTACATATAACGTACAGTGCACACTTTTGCTGCCAGAGTGCCACACTGTCATTGTGACCACACTGACCACCAGTATAATATATATTGTGATTGTCTGCTTAGGAGTACTACTTGCAAGTTGCTGATAGTGTGATCAGTGACCTGACCACCAGTTTAATAATCACCACCAGTTTAATATATATAATATATATATATAATTGTATATAATATATATATAATATTGTATACCACCTACCCGTTTTTTTTTTCTTTCTTCTTCTTTATACATACTACTATCGTAGCTTACTGTAGCAGTCTGCGGTGCTGCTGAGCTGACAGTGTCCAGCAGGTCCGTCATCAGTCATTACATAATAAATATATATACCTGTCCGGCTGCAGTACTAGTGATATTATATATATATATATTGATTTCATCTCATTATCATCCAGTCTATATTAGCAGCAGACACAGTACGGTAGTCCACGGCTGTAGCTACCTCTGTGTCGGCAGTCGCTCGTCCATCCATAATTGTATACCACCTACCCGTGGTTTTTTTTTTCCCTTTCTTCTTTATACATACTACTATAGTAGCTTACTGTAGCAGTCTGCGGTGCTGCTGAGCTGACAGTGTCCAGCAGGTCCGTCATCAGTCATTACATAATAAATATATATACCTGTCCGGCTGCAGTACTAGTGATATTATATATATATATATATATTGATTTCATCTCATTATCATCCAGTCTATATTAGCAGCAGACACAGTACGGTAGTCCACGGCTGTAGCTACCTCTGTGTCGGCAGTCGCTCGTCCATCCATAATTGTATACCACCTACCCGTGGTTTTTTTTTTCCTTTCTTCTTTATACATACTACTATAGTAGCTTACTGTAGCAGTCTGCGGTGCTGCTGAGCTGACAGTGTCCAGCAGGTCCGTCATCAGTCATTACATAATAAATATATATACCTGTCCGGCTGCAGTACTAGTGATATTATATATATATATATTGATTTCATCTCATTATCATCCAGTCTATATTAGCAGCAGACACAGTACGGTAGTCCACGGCTGTAGCTCACTCTGTGTCGGCAGTCGCTCGTCCATCCATAATTGTATACCACCTACCCGTGGTTTTTTTTTTCTTTCTTCTTTATACATACTACTATAGTAGCTTACTGTAGCAGTCTGCGGTGCTGCTGAGCTGACAGTGTCCAGCAGGTCCGTCATCAGTCATTACATAATAAATATATATACTGTCCGGCTGCAGTACTAGTGATATTATATATATATATATATATATATATATTGATTTCATCTCATTGTCATCCAGTCTATATTAGCAGCAGACACAGTACGGTAGTCCACGGCTGTAGCTACCTCTGTGTCGGCAGTCGCTCGTCCATCCATAATTGTATACCACCTACCCGTGGTTTTTTTCTTTTCTTTCTTCTTTATACATACTACTATAGTAGCTTACTGTAGCAGTCTGCGGTGCTGCTGAGCTGACAGTGTCCAGCAGGTCCGTCATCAGTCATTACATAATAAATATATATACCTGTCCGGCTGCAGTACTAGGGATATTATATATATATATATTGATTTCATCTCATTATCATCCAGTCTATATTAGCAGCAGACACAGTACGGTAGTCCACGGCTGTAGCTACCTCTGTGTCGGCAGTCGCTTGTCCATCCATAATTGTATACCACCTACCCGTGTTTTTTTTTTTTCCATTCTTCTTTATACATACTACTATAGTAGCTTACTGTAGCAGTCTGCGGTGCTGCTGAGCTGACAGTGTCCAGCAGGTCCGTCATCAATCATTACATAATAAATATATATACCTGTCCGGCTGCAGTACTAGTGATATTATATATATATATATTGATTTCATCTCATTATCATCCAGTCTATATTAGCAGCAGACACAGTACGGTAGTCCACGGCTGTAGCTCACTCTGTGTCGGCAGTCGCTCGTCCATCCATAATTGTATACCACCTACCCGTGGTTTTTTTTTTTCTTTCTTCTTTATACATACTACTATAGTAGCTTACTGTAGCAGTCTGCGGTGCTGCTGAGCTGACAGTGTCCAGCAGGTCCGTCATCAGTCATTACATAATAAATATATATACCTGTCCGGCTGCAGTACTAGTGATATTATATATATATATATTGATTTCATCTCATTATCATCCAGTCTATATTAGCAGCAGACACAGTACGGTAGTCCACGGCTGTAGCTACCTCTGTGTCGGCAGTCGCTCGTCCATCCATAATTGTATACCACCTACCCGTGTTTTTTTTTTTTCCATTCTTCTTTATACATACTACTATAGTAGCTTACAGTAGCAGTCTGCGGTGCTGCTGAGCTGACAGTGTCCAGCAGGTCCGTCATCAATCATTACATAATAAATATATATACCTGTCCGGCTGCAGTACTAGTGATATTATATATATATATATTGATTTCATCTCATTATCATCCAGTCTATATTAGCAGCAGACACAGTACGGTAGTCCACGGCTGTAGCTACCTCTGTGTCGGCAGTCGCTCGTCCATCCATAATTGTATACCACCTACCCGTGGTTTTTTTTTTCTTTCTTCTTTATACATACTACTATAGTAGCTTACTGTAGCAGTCTGCGGTGCTGCTGAGCTGACAGTGTCCAGCAGGTCCGTCATCAGTCATTACATAATAAATATATATACCTGTCCGGCTGCAGTACTAGTGATATTATATATATATATATTGATTTCATCTCATTATCATCCAGTCTATATTAGCAGCAGACACAGTACGGTAGTCCACGGCTGTAGCTACCTCTGTGTCGGCAGTCGCTAGTCCATCCATAAGTATACTAGTATCCATCCATCTCCATTGTTTACCTGAGGTGCCTTTTAGTTGTGCCTATTAAAATATGGAGAACAAAAATGTTGAGGTTCCAAAATTAGGGAAAGATCAAGATCCACTTCCACCTCGTGCTGAAGCTGCTGCCACTAGTCATGGCCGAGACGATGAAATGCCAGCAACGTCGTCTGCCAAGGCCGATGCCCAATGTCATAGTACAGAGCATGTAAAATCCAAAACACCAAATATCAGTAAAAAAAGGACTCAAAAAATCTAAAATAAAATTGTCGGAGGAGAAGCGTAAACTTGCCAATATGCCATTTACCACACGGAGTGGCAAGGAACGGCTGAGGCCCTGGCCTATGTTCATGGCTAGTGGTTCAGCTTCACATGAGGATGGAAGCACTCAGCCTCTCGCTAGAAAAATGAAAAGACTCAAGCTGGCAAAAGCAGTAGCACCGCAAAGAACTGTGCGTTCTTCGAAATCCCAAATCCACAAGGAGAGTCCAATTGTGTCGGTTGCGATGCCTGACCTTCCCAACACTGGACGTGAAGAGCATGCGCCTTCCACCATTTGCACGCCCCCTGCAAGTGCTGGAAGGAGCACCCGCAGTCCAGTTCCTGATAGTCAGATTGAAGATGTCAGTGTTGAAGTACACCAGGATGAGGAGGATATGGGTGTTGCTGGCGCTGGGGAGGAAATTGACCAGGAGGATTCTGATGGTGAGGTGGTTTGTTTAAGTCAGGCACCCGGGGAGACACCTGTTGTCCGTGGGAGGAATAGGGCCGTTGACATGCCTGGTGAAAATACCCAAAAAATCAGCTCTTCGGTGTGGAAGTATTTCAACAGAAATGCGGACAACAGGTGTCAAGCCGTGTGTTGCCTTTGTCAAGCTGTAATAAGTAGGGGTAAGGACGTTAACCACCTCGGAACATCCTCCCTTATACGTCACCTGCAGCGCATTCATAATAAGTCAGTGACAAGTTCAAAAACTTTGGGTGACAGAGGAAGCAGTCCACTGACCAGTAAATCCCTTCCTCTTGTAACCAAGCTCACGCAAACCACCCCACCAACTCCCTCAGTGTCAATTTCCTCCTTCCCCAGGAATGCCAATAGTCCTGCAGGCCATGTCACTGGCAATTCTGACGATTCCTCTCCTGCCTGGGATTCCTCTGATGCATCCTTGCGTGTAACGCCTACTGCTGCTGGCGCTGCTGTTGTTGCTGCTGGGAGTCGATGGTCATCCCAGAGGGGAAGTCGTAAGCCCACTTGTACTACTTCCAGTAAGCAATTGACTGTCCAACAGTCCTTTGCGAGGAAGATGAAATATCACAGCAGTCATCCTGTTGCAAAGCGGATAACTGAGGCCTTGACAACTATGTTGGTGTTAGACGTGCGTCCGGTATCCGCCGTTAGTTCACAGGGAACTAGACAATTTCTTGAGGTAGTGTGCCCCCGTTACCAAATACCATCTAGGTTCCACTTCTCTAGGCAGGCGATACCGAGAATGTACACGGACGTCAGAAAAAGACTCACCAGTGTCCTAAAAAATGCAGTTGTACCCAATGTCCACTTAACCACGGACATGTGGACAAGTGGAGCAGGGCAGGGTCAGGACTATATGACTGTGACAGCCCACTGGGTAGATGTATGGACTCCCGCCGCAAGAACAGCAGCGGCGGCACCAGTAGCAGCATCTTGCAAACGCCAACTCTTTCCTAGGCAGGCTACGCTTTGTATCACCGGTTTCCAGAATACGCACACAGCTGAAAACCTCTTACGGCAACTGAGGAAGATCATCGCGGAATGGCTTACCCCAATTGGACTCTCCTGTGGATTTGTGGCATCGGACAACGCCAGCAATATTGTGTGTGCATTAAATATGGGCAAATTCCAGCACGTCCCATGTTTTGCACATACCTTGAATTTGGTGGTGCAGAATTTTTTAAAAAACGACAGGGGCGTGCAAGAGATGCTGTCGGTGGCCAGAAGAATTGCGGGACACTTTCGGCGTACAGGCACCACGTACAGAAGACTGGAGCAACACCAAAAACGCCTGAACCTGCCCTGCCATCATCTGAAGCAAGAAGTGGTAACGAGGTGGAATTCAACCCTATATATGCTTCAGAGGTTGGAGGAGCAGCAAAAGGCCATTCAAGCCTATACAATTCAGCACGATATAGGAGGTGGAATGCACCTGTCTCAAGCGCAGTGGAGAATGATTTCAACGTTGTGCAAGGTTCTGCTGCCCTTTGAACTTGCCACACGTGAAGTCAGTTCAGACACTGCCAGCCTGAGTCAGGTCATTCCCCTCATCAGGCTTTTGCAGAAGAAGCTGGAGACATTGAAGGAGGAGCTAACACGGAGCGATTCCGCTAGGCATGTGGGACTTGTGGATGGAGCCCTTAATTCGCTTAACAAGGATTCACGGGTGGTCAATCTGTTGAAATCAGAGCACTACATTTTGGCCACCGTGCTCGATCCTAGATTTAAAACCTACCTTGGATCTCTCTTTCCGGCAGACACAAGTCTGCTGGGGTTCAAAGACCTGCTGGTGAGAAAATTGTCAAGTCAAGCGGAACGCGACCTGTCAACATCTCCTCCTTCACATTCTCCCGCAACTGGGGGTGCGAGGAAAAGGCTCAGAATTCCGAGCCCACCCGCTGGCGGTGATGCAGGGCAGTCTGGAGCGACTGCTGATGCTGACATCTGGTCCGGACTGAAGGACCTGACAACGATTACGGACATGTCGTCTACTGTCACTGCATATGATTCTCTCCCCATTGAAAGAATGGTGGAGGATTATATGAGTGACCGCATCCAAGTAGGCACGTCACACAGTCCGTACTTATACTGGCAGGAAAAAGAGGCAATTTGGAGGCCCTTGCACAAACTGGCTTTATTCTACCTAAGTTGCCCTCCCACAAGTGTGTACTCCGAAAGAGTGTTTAGTGCCGCCGCTCACCTTGTCAGCAATCGGCGTACGAAGTTACTTCCAGAAAATGTGGAGAAGATGATGTTCATTAAAATGAATTATAATCAATTCCTCCGTGGAGACATTGACCAGCAGCAATTGCCTCCACAAAGTACACAGGGAGCTGAGATGGTGGATTCCAGTGGGGACGAATTGATAATCTGTGAGGAGGGGGATGTACACGGTGATATATCGGAGCATGATGATGAGGTGGACATCTTGCCTCTGTAGAGCCAGTTTGTGCAAGGAGAGATTAATTGCTTCTTTTCTGGTGGGGGTCCAAACCAACCCGTCATTTCAGTCACAGTCGTGTGGCAGACCCTGTCACTGAAATGATGGGTTGGTTAAAGTGTGCATGTCCTGTTTATACAACATAAGGGTGGGTGGGAGGGCCCAAGGACAATTCCATCTTGCACCTCTTTTTTCTTTCATTTTTCTTTGCGTCATGTGCTGTTTGGGGAGTGTTTTTTGGAAGGGCCATCCTGCGTGACACTGCAGTGCCACTCCTAGATGGGCCAGGTGTTTGTGTCGGCCACTAGGGTCGCTTATCTTACTCACACAGCTACCTCATTGCGCCTCTTTTTTTCTTTGCGTCATGTGCTGTTTGGGGAGTGTTTTTTGGAAGGGCCATCCTGCGTGACACTGCAGTGCCACTCCTAGATGGGCCAGGTGTTTGTGTCGGCCACTAGGGTCACTTATCTTACACAGCTACCTCATTGCGCCTCTTTTTTTCTTTGCGTCATGTGCTGTTTGGGGAGTGTTTTTTGGAAGGGCCATCCTGCGTGACACTGCAGTGCCACTCTAAGATGGGCCAGGTGTTTGTGTCGGCCACTAGGGTCGCTTATCTTACTCACACAGCTACCTCATTGCGCCTCTTTTTTTCTTTGCGTCATGTGCTGTTTGGGGAGTGTTTTTTGGAAGGGCCATCCTGCGTGACACTGCAGTGCCACTCCTAGATGGGCCCGGTGTTTGTGTCGGCCACTAGGGTCGCTTATCTTACTCACACAGCTACCTCATTGCGCCTCTTTTTTTCTTTGCGTCATGTGCTGTTTGGGGAGTGTTTTTTGGAAGGGCCATCCTGCGTGACACTGCAGTGCCACTCCTAGATGGGCCAGGTGTTTGTGTCGGCCACTAGGGTCGCTTATCTTACTCACACAGCTACCTCATTGCGCCTCTTTTTTTCTTTGCGTCATGTGCTGTTTGGGGAGTGTTTTTTGGAAGGGCCATCCTGCGTGACACTGCAGTGCCACTCCTAGATGGGCCAGGTGTTTGTGTCGGCCACTAGGGTCGCTTATCTTACTCACACAGCTACCTCATTGCGCCTCTTTTTTTCTTTGCGTTATGTGCTGTTTGGGGAGTGTTTTTTGGAAGGGCCATCCTGCGTGACACTGCAGTGCCACTCCTAGATGGGCCCGGTGTTTGTGTCGGCCACTAGGGTCGCTTATCTTACTCACACAGCTACCTCATTGCGCCTCTTTTTTTCTTTGCGTCATGTGCTGTTTGGGGAGTGTTTTTTGGAAGGGCCATCCTGCGTGACACTGCAGTGCCACTCCTAGATGGGCCAGGTGTTTGTGTCGGCCACTAGGGTCGCTTATCTTACTCACACAGCTACCTCATTGCGCCTCTTTTTTTCTTTGCGTCATGTGCTGTTTGGGGAGTGTTTTTTGGAAGGGCCATCCTGCGTGACACTGCAGTGCCACTCCTAGATGGGCCAGGTGTTTGTGTCGGCCACTAGGGTCGCTTATCTTACTCACACAGCTACCTCATTGCGCCTCTTTTTTTCTTTGCGTCGTGTGCTGTTTGGGGAGTGTTTTTTGGAAGGGCCATCCTGCGTGACACTGCAGTGCCACTCCTAGATGGGCCCGGTGTTTGTGTCGGCCACTAGGGTCGCTTATCTTACTCACACAGCTACCTCATTGCGCCTCTTTTTTTCTTTGCGTCATGTGCTGTTTGGGGAGTGTTTTTTGGAAGGGCCATCCTGCGTGACACTGCAGTGCCACTCTAAGATGGGCCAGGTGTTTGTGTCGGCCACTAGGGTCGCTTATCTTACTCACACAGCTACCTCATTGCGCCTCTTTTTTTCTTTGCGTCGTGTGCTGTTTGGGGAGTGTTTTTTGGAAGGGCCATCCTGCGTGACACTGCAGTGCCACTCCTAGATGGGCCCGGTGTTTGTGTCGGCCACTAGGGTCGCTTATCTTACTCACACAGCTACCTCATTGCGCCTCTTTTTTTCTTTGCGTCATGTGCTGTTTGGGGAGTGTTTTTTGGAAGGGCCATCCTGCGTGACACTGCAGTGCCACTCCTAGATGGGCCCGGTGTTTGTGTCGGCCACTAGGTTCGCTTAGCTTAGTCATCCAGCGACCTCGGTGCAAATTTTAGGACTAAAAATAATATTGTGAGGTGTGAGGTATTCAGAATAGACTGAAAATGAGTGGAAATTATGGTTTTTGAGGTTAATAATACTTTGGGATCAAAATGACCCCCAAATTCTATGATTTAAGCTGTTTTTTAGTGTTTTTTGAAAAAAACACCCGAATCCAAAACACACCCGAATCCGACAAAAAAAATTCGGTGAGGTTTTGCCAAAACGCGGTCGAACCCAAAACACGGCTGCGGAACCGAACCCAAAACCAAAACACAAAACCCGAAAAATTTCAAGTGCACATCTCTAGTGTTATGTCGCTTTTGGTTAAAAATTGCTGAATTGTCGTGATGGAAGAACCAGTCACCTGATCACCACAAATCGGGACGTTTTTTCCTCAAATCGTGATGCAACCTTTTCAAAACTTCTTAATAAAAGCTTTGTAGCTTTGTAGCTGTTTGCAGCATAACCACCGTTTCTGCCACATTTTTTTCACCAAAAGGAAACAAAACTTCATGGCAGCACATTGTTCGTGTGAATCAGCCATCACAAAAATAGGCAAAGAGTGAATAACTTGTTGGAAAAAAAATCACTGCAGTCAAATGCTACCTTCCACCGCAATGTCAGCGGGGAGCCTGGCTCAGAAGGGATCTGCACACAGTCACCTAGTGGCGGAAGCCCATATTACAAGTGGGGCACCCTCTAGAACATGATTCCTGTTTCTTTTAGGTGCCCCCTCGTAAATGTGAGGGAAAATAATTTTCCCTAGAGAAATTAGGCATCTGTGTCTGGAACCCATCTGAAGGAACCTGCAGTCAGACGTCATAGAGATGTATTTATGAAGCAGTGATAAACCCTGTTTTCTTGTTTTTTTGGGTGCAACATGCACCTGAACTGATCACAACATTCCTGCATTTTACTTGTCACCCCCTCGATACCACCCCAAAACAGAGAGTCGGTCATGTGAACTGGACTGGCATCAACACCGGTGACATAGGAGACCCCGATACCAGGGACAGCTTGTCCGTAGAGGCATCCAGAAGGGAACAGAAGCTGGAGAGGGCTGGCAACTTTTGTCCTGGTGGCAAATAAAAGAAAAGAGAGGACTATTGGAGAGGTGCATGTGAAGTATCCTCGGCATACGAAAGAAACCTTGATATGCATATAAAGGTTCAGATTGCTGTAAGTCGGGTACGCCCACTTTTAATATTTATCTGTCTGACACCATTTGGTGACCCTTAAGGGATCAGAATTATTTAGAGGGAACACTGGCTGTGGTGGACCACAAAAGAAACCTTTATAGGAGGACCTTACTTCACTTGGGTGTGAGTATGGTACGATAATCTAGAGATCCCTACTTTGGGTGGAGAGAAAGTCCTCACATTGTTTCTTTTTGTGTGACTTACCTTGGAACATACTACACTATCAGGGCCGGCGCTACCATTAGGCAGCTTTAGGCAGCTGCCTATGGGCGGGGGATCTGAAGGGGCGGCCCGCTGAGGCTGCCCAGAAGAAAACAGTGGACAAGTGACAGTAGAAGGTGAATGTAGTGGACCCGCAGCCAGGGGATAAAATGTCGTCATAAGAAGGCTGTGACAGCATGGTGGGTGCAGGGGGCACAGCTTGGTGTACACTGTGTCTGTGTATACCGATCGCCCAATACTCACCTGATGCAGCATAAAGAACCTGCTGTCAGGCAAGCCCGATCTCCGATCTCCGTTCAGCCAAGCTCCTGTGGCTGGTCCCTCCCTTAAGACCAGCCACCAATGAGGTGAATCTCTTTCTAAACAGACCCGCCCCCCTAAACCCTTTCTAAACGTTCTAACTCCTATCTGACATGCCTAAACACCACATGCCCCGGGCCAGAGCTAGAGACTGATCCTAGAGCTAGCCGCGGATCCCTTGCGCGTTGTGACGTGAGTTACAGTATATCAGCTCTTCTGGCCAGTCTCATTCTCCTGCTCCCACTGTCTCCTTATCTGTACTCACCCCTCCCCAGGAGCCTTTCATCTAAGAAAAGATTAGGATTTTTGCATGGTTAGGGCTGCTATTCTGTGAACGGAGGATAGGAGGTCAGAGGTGGTGGGGAGGGCAGCAATATATGTAAAGTTATTTTTGCTGTGGAGACAGCTCCGATCCTAGAACTGCTGGGCTAAGAATACATAGCGCCTGCACAAGCCAGGCATCCAGGGCTGGGGGGCTTTTCAGGGGTCCTGGGGGAGGAAGCTGCTAAAAGTTCAGCTCTAGGAGCAGCACTTTGCACAGTTAGATAAGTAATAGCAGCATCACACATGATCCTGTCCCCTCTCCCTGGTCACACTACACCTGGGCTAATCTGCACACACCACCAGGCAGAATGTACTCCCTGCCCTGTCTCACCCAGGTAAGTGGCTGGAGGTTTGGACACCAGGTCGTTGCTGCCACATGGCTATTGGTGCCTTCCAGTGCCAACTTTCTGCAGGGTCTGGTGCTGTTTGACCCATGCAGACAGGCATGTTTCTTGAAGGTAGATGACCAGGAATGGGTGCCTTGCAATCTCCCAGGCAGGTTCACTACGGCTTGCCGGCGGTCGGGCTCCCGGCGACCAGCATACCGGCGCCGGTAGCCCAACCGCCAGCTTACCTACAGTGTGGCGAGCGCATATGAGCCCCTTGCGGGCTCGCTGCGCTCGCCACGCTACGGGCACGGTGCACGCTATTTTATTCTCCCTCCAGGGGTGTCGTGGACCCGAACGAATGAGAATAAGTGTCGGTGTGCCGGCTGTCGGGATCCCGGCGCCGGTATACTGTGCGCCGGGATCCCGACAGCCGGCATACTGAAGACCACCCTCCCAGGCAGCTCTAGTTTCATCAGTGCTTTACTGTAACCTGTGAGTTTGTAGACATGCCTTTTGCATTGTACATGTGCACACACAGGTGGGATGTACTAACACTAAACTGCACTAAAAGGAAAATGTTATGCACACCAGTGCCTGCAGGAATGTACTGGTGTCTGAACTGTTATGAACACCAGTGCCTGCAGGAATGCACTGGTGTCTGAACTGTTATGCACACCAGTGCCTGCAGGAATGTACTGGTGTCTGAACGGATAGGGATGCAAAACAAATGAACTCACAGACAGACTGGGGAATATGACATTACGTACACAGAAGGTGATAGGGTAACAAAATAAACACAAAGTGAACAGAGAAGCCCAGAGGCTAAGAAACTGGATGTCTCCCTAGTATTAGTAATGCTCAGATGGAAAAAGCAAGATGTTGTGTTTTAATACGTAGAGAACCCGAAATGCTGTTGCTAAGGGCAACAGCAAAACCCTAAAGGGTTACCAACGGGTGTGGCAGTAAACTCCTTGGTCAGAGATGGAATGATAGACACAAGGAGAGTCTCCACAATCCTAATCCTCACTTGCAGTGCACATGTTCAGCTTACTGCCACTAAACTGACACCTGAACACCTTGCACAGTGAGACAGGATTTAGGCAGGCAAGTCTGAGAATACAGCCGCAAACTTGCTAAGTTCACAGAGTAGCAAAAGAACCCCAGCAAGTTAAACGACTGACTCCAGTCTTACTGCTAGGTCTGGATTGGCAGAGTGTAGTACCAAATCCCCAGGCCTATTTGCAGTAAGCAACAACAAATACAAAGCTACACAGTACTGGCTAACTTTCAGGAACTGACTAACCAACAAAGATTCAGCAGCATCTGCTTAACCTGAGAAGAGGCCTTATATAGCAGGTGCTGTCCACGCCCCACTCAGACCTCACAGACTGTGAGCACAAAAACCAGCACCGGATCCCCTGCCGTGCACAGAGCCTGTAACCACTGCACAGCAAAAGACCCGAACCGGAGTATCAGCTGCGCTCAGGTTACTCCGCTAGCACTTGTCTCCCGGTTGCCATGACGACGTGGCAGCACAGGGCAGGAGACCCTAACAGTAAAATGCAGTTTTCAGAGTTTTGACCTTTTTTATTTTTTTTATTGCACAAAGCTCCAGAAAATTGTGCCCAATAGGCAACACCATCTATAAATGGTGTTGCCAAAATAAGCCTTTGGGCTTCTTTCAGTAGAAATCATTGGACAGGGATCCTTCAAATCCCTCCTTTTCCTCTAAATGCACTGGCCGACTGTCATAAACCTAGATGTCATACAGATGGAGTCACGCAGACGGGCGCAAGAGGCATGCCTCGGTCCGCCGCCAAGCATACACAGATGCTCCCATTCAAAGTGAATGGGGCACATCTACGACGCACGTGCGTCCCATTCATTCCCGGCGGAGCGCACCTAATCGCAGGTGGAGCCACGATTAACGTAGCTCCATTTGTACATCTGCCCTTAGATATATATAGAAATTGGAATAATCCATGTGACTATAAAAAAATAAAAAAAACTGTAAAGGGGATGAGTCAGGGTACATGCTTAAATTGCAATTCCCGCAAACCCCCCTCCCCCAAAAGAAATGTCTCAGAACTGGCTCTGCAACCACTAAACCCACCAGTATTGATCGTTCCAGGGCCTCAGTAGCAGCAAAACACTGACAGGCCTGGCTGTGCTTCTATGGCGGCACACCTGGAGACTGCTCAGGGCACACTAGTGTGCCACGGCACAGTGGTTGAAGAACACTAGTATAGCAGGTGTGTGATTATAATCCCCCCATCATTGTTTACATTAAGGATCTTCCTCTCTATGGGGGTAATTCAGACCTGATCGCAGCAGCAATTTTGTTAGCAGTTGGGCAAAACCAGGTGCACTGCAGGGGAGGCAGATGTAACATGTGCAGAGAGAGATAGATTTGGGTGGGTTATATTGTTTCTGTGCAGGGTAAATACTGGCTGCTTTATTTTTACACTGCAATATAGATTGCAGATTGAACACCACACCCAAATTTATCTCTCTCTGTACATGTTATATCTGCCTCCCCTGCAGTGCACATGGTTTTGCCTGACTGCTAACAAATTTGCTGCTGCGATCAACTCTGAATTAGGCACTATAACTCTAGATCTGGCAATCCTATTGCTTGCTCTCATCATGCTAGATTGAAAGCTATTCTGTTTACAACCTTATTTTTCTGTTCACTGGAGGAAAGAGGGGGTTGGGGGTGTTGCGGGCATAATGTGTAAGGGGCACTACTGTGTGGTATAATGTGTACAAGGGGCTCTAGTGTGCATCTTAATGTGAGCAACGGACATAACTGTGAGGCGTGATGTGAATAAAGGACACTACTGTAGCAGTGACAGGGAAGCCGTCCTCTCTCCCGGGTACAAGTCATACTTCCCCCACTGAGCTCACCCTGTGTCACAGCATGGTCTGGCAGTCATACCTCTGCAGCAGAGACAAGATCCACTAGCGATATTTATCGGTGCGACTTCATTTGTCTCTGATGTAGTAATGCCAGACCAGAGCTGCTCAGCCATCCACATCCTAATCCGGGAGCCCCTCAGCCGCCACCCTCAGGGAGCAGGTCTGATACACATTATCCACCATGGTCCCCGCTATGCATCTGGAAGCCACTGTACACACTGAACCCTGCAGATACACTACCACTCTCGCACAATCCCCCACATCCATTGACCAATGACAGTGGCAGCAGCTGCGGGAGGTCCCGCACTGTGCACAGGAACAAGTTCACCAGCCAGCCAATAACAGGTCACCGCGCAGTGCCAGCATGGTGCGATGAAGCTGAACCCTGACACAGATCTGTCTCCTCCACGCTTTTTCACCTAAGGGTGTGTGTGAAGGGGGGGGGGGGAGCATAAGTTTTGCCTAGGGTGCCAAATTACCTTGCACCGGCCCTGTACACTATATACGGTTGATTTGTTTTTGCTGCTTAAATGCTATTGAGAAGATCTTCTTCTGGGATATCCGATGACTTTTGGCTACCATAGAGGAAACTCGAAAGCCACATATAAATCCTCATAGTATATTTCTAAGGACTTTCTCATCTTATCCTATATATATATATATATATATATATAGTCTTTTGAAAAAGAGGGCACTCACCAGTAATTTCTTAAAAAAGGTCAGAAGGTCATTTATTGGTAAATTCTCTGGTCGACGTTTCGATCACATCCCAGTGATCTTTGTCAGGACAACAAAGCGGTGTTGTGTGGTGACAGAGCACCAGAAGCAAAGTGCCAGACATGTTCAACATCTACAGGTATTTATACCATCATCAATTTGAGTATCACGCCCCTCCTACATATGTCACTTCCTGTTCTGTAATAGACTGTGAATTAGGGGCTAAAACCAAATAGGCATACAAAGCAACTACTGTGGGGGAAGGGTATATAGCACCTTCGTGTTAACCCCCATGGGATATGATTTTTATTTTAAACGGTGCTGGTTATCAAAAACCGCACCACATACAAGATTCAAAAAACCAGGAAGTGGTCCATGCGTTCCAGCAACTGCTGGAACGCACGCGCTAACCGGAAGTGACTTCCGTAAACCGGAAGTGAGGTTACAAGAGCCGTAAAAAGGAAGTAGAGAATCTAAATGCGTTCCAGCGATACCTGGAACGCACAACTATATAAAGGAAATGACATACATGCCAATGAGGATGACACACAAGTCATAAATCCGGAAAATAATAATATAATAACCTATAAAAGAGTGACAAACACAGATGTTACTTAGTAGGTCGGGCGGGAATCTCAAATAGATGGTGGTGTACAATTTCTCCCACATATTAGAAAATTAAAAATTTATAATAAAACGTAACTTTTAATGATACCATTAAAAGAAAAAAGTTTTTTTTAAACAATAAAAATATGCAGGCCACGGGGTATATAGGGCTTTAATGAGGCCGCCATAATACTGGCTGGTGTCAAGAGAGCCACAATATAAACCCGGGTCACGAAACTATATATACAAATATGCCTGAGACAAAATAGATAAGATGTAAATACATAAGATGTAAATACACCATGACTGTAGATTATCCTAGGAAGATACCATATGGATTTGTCTCATTGAGACCTAGTGGAATAAGTGTCTCTAATTCAAAGATCCACCGTGATTCACGTCGTTTCAATTTCAATTCCCTATCACCACCTCGGATCGTTGATGGAATATGGTCAATTAACATGCATTTTAGACTTGAGACTGCATGTTTTTGTTGTAGCCAGTGTTTAGCTACTGGTTTATCCGTCTTGTTGGTCTCCAATGCCTGTCTGATGGAGTAACGGTGGTTCGCCATGCGTTCACGAAAACACCGTGTAGTGAGTCCCACATAGTATAGCCCACAGGGGCAGATGATAATGTATATCACAAAGTCAGATGTGCACGACAATTTGTGTTTAATTAGAATTCGTTTTCCACTTTGTGGGTGAACAAAGGAAGATCCACTCATCATAGATCTACATGTTGTACAGTCCGGACATCGGAAACAGCCCAATTTTCTCCTCGCAAGCCATGTTTGGTTTGTGGTGCGTGGTTGTAGGGTCGGACGCATCAACAATTGTCGCAAATTAGGCCCCCTGCGATAGGAGTGCATCGGTGGTCTTTGGCTCAGACCCACCAGTTTGGCATCTGATGCAACTATAGGCCAGTGTTTCCTGATCGTTTTTTCAGCATCCTTAGACTTTGTATCAAATGTAGAAGTAAAGATGAGTCGACCAGGCTCAAGTCTTGATGTAGGTTTCTGACCAATATTCTTGAATTTGACCTTAGCCTTCCTGAGGCATCTGGCGACCACCTTTGGTGAGTACCCTCTCGCAAGGAATCTCTCCGACATTTCAGAAAGCTGTTGGTCAGCAGTGTCCATTGAGGAGTTGTTTCGTAACACACGTAGGAATTGAGAGATAGGCATATTTTCTTTAAGGCTTTCTGGGTGGTGGCTTGTTGCAAACAACAGTGTATTCCTATCAGTTTGTTTGCGGAAAAGTGTAGATCCTAGGTGTGTATCTTCCCGGAAAATGGTGACATCAAGAAAATTGATACAGTCATGGTGTATTTCATAGGTAAACCGAATTGGGCCATCAATTGCATTCAGATACTGAACCATTCCATGAAACTCAGACACAGTGCCTCTCCATAGGACAAATATGTCGTCAATATAACGACCAAAATACGCTAACTTGTCACCAAATTTGGGGACAATATGTGTATTCTCATACTGATGCATAAATAAATTAGCGTAAGCTGGCGCTAAGTTAGAACCCATGGCGGTCCCATTGCACTGGAGATAAAAATCAGTGCCATAGCAGAAGTGATTTTTACTTAGAACAAGTTCTGCCAAAGTAATCAAAAATTCAGTGGGGGGACCGCCATGAGTACCACTACCTAGCGCCACCCTCAATGCTTCAAGACCAGTGGAGTGGGGGATCACTGTATACAATGAATTGACATCCATTGTTGCCAAAAATATGTCATCATTGATATCACCAATTTTGTGGATTTTATCGAGAAAATCACCCGTATCCCTGATATAGCTCCACATATTGCTCACAAGTGGTTGTAAGAAACTATCTACAAACCGGGCAATCGGCTGCAGTAATGAATCATTTGCTGATATGATAGGGCGTCCAGGGGGGGTTTCAAGGGATTTGTGAATTTTTGGCAATGTGTACAGGACTGGGCACACCGGGTGTTCAACAGTGAGATATATGGCAATCTGTGCATCAATCCAGTTGTTCTGGAGACCCATTGAGATAGTGGAATCAACAAGTTTTTTTATCCCTGGTATGGGATTCTGTGTGATTTTGCAATAGGTCTGAGTATCTGACAACTGTTGCATTATCTCCTTATTGTATTTGGCCCAATCCTGTACCACTATTGCCCCGCCCTTATCAGCTGGGCGGATCACAATTTGGTCATTGTTTTTAAGTGCCTGTAATGCGAGCCTCTGTTGTTTGTTGAGATTATCATATAAACGCTCACCCCTCTGTTGTTTCATGCCATGTTCAGTGAGTCTAAGGAATGATTTAATGCTCGGATTGTGAGAGATGGGATCAAAGTTACTGGGTTTAGAAAAAGTATGTTCACGGGGATTCTCACAGAGTTGATTAGAAAAAAATTCCCTGAGCCTGAGTTTCCTACCAAACTTAAAATGATCAACAGACCATTGAAAAGCGTCATGTCTGACTGTAGGGACAAAGGATAGTCCTAAAGATAGGACTTCCATTTCAGTTGGGGAAAGTGATGTGGTGGACAAATTAAAGACAGTAGTTAAGTCTTTGTTCCTTTTGCTTTTTTTGTGTTTCCTCCCGCCCCTCCTTGTCGGGTATTTGGGGGACGCCTCTCTGGGGGGGTAGTATTTTTGCGGGTACCCCGGCCTAAAAAATCACCCCTAGGCGGTCTAGAGTCAGTGAATTCGCTATCAGAATTAGATTGAGAAGAGCTATCGTATTGTCTCTGTGATCTATACCTGGGATTATATTGAAATCTACGTGTGGAGTTCCTAGTATCACCTTTCAGCCACCTATACACTTGATGATTCAAGTAGTCAGCGTTTACGGTGTCTAGTTTTTTCCTCTTAAAGGCAATAAGGTCACGTTGGTATGTGGTAACCTGCTCCTTAAGTTTCTCAATCCAATTCTCAGTTTTTTCACGTGTGAGTGTACTCAGATGTAATGTATTAAACTCAGTGAGTTCTAGTCTGACCTTACTCAATTCGGTGCCCACTTCTTCGATCACAAGAAGAATCAAATCAAGTGAGCATTTATTCAACACTCCACACCATCGTGTACAAAATGACAAATTGTTACGTCCAATGGTGGGAGTGTTGCTGACCCTAAAGCCACGGGGGATTTTTTTGTTTCTATAGTAGTCAGATAAAAATTGACCATGGAGAGTAAGATCTACCCCCCGCTTCCTTAGTTTTAACAATTTATGGTACAAATCAATGGGTGTATCATCTGGTAGTTTCTGAAAATCACGGTGATCAAATAAAACTTTTTCAGCGTCATCATCAGTGAGTGAGACAAAATTGTTTTGTGCCAAGTTTAGCGTAGCCTCATCAAGTACATTGCTTGCCCCAAGTGACATACTAAGCAAACAATATAACACTTAGAAGAGTATTACTTAAATTGACAATAGAGAATGGGCCTAAGCCAGATCACATGGAATGGTTAAAAATGAAGCAATGATGGCTGGGTAAAACCCTAAAACAGGCATATACTTTAAAAACAACAGAACAAGCTGGTATAGTTTGCAACCTGTCGCACTATAACAATCAACACATGCATAGAAACTATTTTTCTTATAAATCTGACAGGGAAATCAAGAAGAATTAAGTCCACAGGTGCTGGATGAAGGCAAAAGGTATATTATACACGTTGCCAAACTATAGAATATACGAGCATCCGCACTGTACTGAATCTCCAGGGGACAACACGGTGGTGCTCAACTCCAAGGAATTTTTTGGTTCCTGATAATAGTCTTTTGAAAAAGAGGGCACTCACCAGTAATTTCTTAAAAAAGGTCAGAAGGTCATTTATTGGTAAATTCTCTGGTCGACGTTTCGATCACATCCCAGTGATCTTTGTCAGGACAACAAAGCGGTGTTGTGTGGTGACAGAGCACCAGAAGCAAAGTGCCAGACATGTTCAACATCTACAGGTATTTATACCATCATCAATTTGAGTATCACGCCCCTCCTACATATGTCACTTCCTGTTCTGTAATAGACTGTGAATTAGGGGCTAAAACCAAATAGGCATACAAAGCAACTACTGTGGGGGAAGGGTATATAGCACCTTCGTGTTAACCCCCATGGGATATGATTTTTATTTTAAACGGTGCTGGTTATCAAAAACCGGAAGTGACATATGTGATGTGATCGAAACGTTCCCTGTCAGATTTATAAGAAAAATAGTTTCTATGCATGTGTTGATTGTTATAGTGCGACAGGTTGCAAACTATACCAGCTTGTTCTGTTGTTTTTAAAGTATATGCCTGGTTTAGGGTTTTACCCAGCCATCATTGCTTCATTTTTAACCATTCCATGTGATCTGGCTTAGGCCCATTCTCTATTGTCAATTTAAGTAATACTCTTCTAAGTGTTATATTGTTTGCTTAGTATGTCACTTGGGGCAAGCAATGTACTTGATGAGGCTACGCTAAACTTGGCACAAAACAATTTTGTCTCACTCACTGATGATGACGCTGAAAAAGTTTTATTTGATCACCGTGATTTTCAGAAACTACCAGATGATACACCCATTGATTTGTACCATAAATTGTTAAAACTAAGGAAGCGGGAGGTAGATCTTACTCTCCATGGTCAATTTTTATCTGACTACTATAGAAACAAAAAAATCCCCCGTGGCTTTAGGGTCAGCAACACTCCCACCATTGGACGTAACAATTTGTCATTTTGTACACGATGGTGTGGAGTGTTGAATAAATGCTCACTTGATTTGATTCTTCTTGTGATCGAAGAAGTGGGCACCGAATTGAGTAAGGTCAGACTAGAACTCACTGAGTTTAATACATTACATCTGAGTACACTCACACGTGAAAAAACTGAGAATTGGATTGAGAAACTTAAGGAGCAGGTTACCACATACCAACGTGACCTTATTGCCTTTAAGAGGAAAAAACTAGACACCGTAAACGCTGACTACTTGAATCATCAAGTGTATAGGTGGCTGAAAGGTGATACTAGGAACTCCACACGTAGATTTCAATATAATCCCAGGTATAGATCACAGAGACAATACGATAGCTCTTCTCAATCTAATTCTGATAGCGAATTCACTGACTCTAGACCGCCTAGGGGTGATTTTTTAGGCCGGGGTACCCGCAAAAATACTACCCCCCCAGAGAGGCGTCCCCC
Organism: Pseudophryne corroboree; assembly: GCF_028390025.1. Classification (NCBI taxonomy): domain Eukaryota; kingdom Metazoa; phylum Chordata; class Amphibia; order Anura; family Myobatrachidae; genus Pseudophryne; species Pseudophryne corroboree. The sequence goes on from NC_086444.1 coordinate 1,139,419,665, forward strand.
AAATACCCGACAAGGAGGGGCGGGAGGAAACACAAAAAAAGCAAAAGGAACAAAGACTTAACTACTGTCTTTAATTTGTCCACCACATCACTTTCCCCAACTGAAATGGAAGTCCTATCTTTAGGACTATCCTTTGTCCCTACAGTCAGACATGACGCTTTTCAATGGTCTGTTGATCATTTTAAGTTTGGTAGGAAACTCAGGCTCAGGGAATTTTTTTCTAATCAACTCTGTGAGAATCCCCGTGAACATACTTTTTCTAAACCCAGTAACTTTGATCCCATCTCTCACAATCCGAGCATTAAATCATTCCTTAGACTCACTGAACATGGCATGAAACAACAGAGGGGTGAGCGTTTATATGATAATCTCAACAAACAACAGAGGCTCGCATTACAGGCACTTAAAAACAATGACCAAATTGTGATCCGCCCAGCTGATAAGGGCGGGGCAATAGTGGTACAGGATTGGGCCAAATACAATAAGGAGATAATGCAACAGTTGTCAGATACTCAGACCTATTGCAAAATCACACAGAATCCCATACCAGGGATAAAAAAACTTGTTGATTCCACTATCTCAATGGGTCTCCAGAACAACTGGATTGATGCACAGATTGCCATATATCTCACTGTTGAACACCCGGTGTGCCCAGTCCTGTACACATTGCCAAAAATTCACAAATCCCTTGAAACCCCCCCTGGACGCCCTATCATATCAGCAAATGATTCATTACTGCAGCCGATTGCCCGGTTTGTAGATAGTTTCTTACAACCACTTGTGAGCAATATGTGGAGCTATATCAGGGATACGGGTGATTTTCTCGATAAAATCCACAAAATTGGTGATATCAATGATGACATATTTTTGGCAACAATGGATGTCAATTCATTGTATACAGTGATCCCCCACTCCACTGGTCTTGAAGCATTGAGGGTGGCGCTAGGTAGTGGTACTCATGGCGGTCCCCCCACTGAATTTTTGATTACTTTGGCAGAACTTGTTCTAAGTAAAAATCACTTCTGATATGGCACTGATTTTTATCTCCAGTGCAATGGGACCGCCATGGGTTCTAACTTAGCGCCAGCTTACGCTAATTTATTTATGCATCAGTATGAGAATACACATATTGTCCCCAAATTTGGTGACAAGTTAGCGTATTTTGGTCGTTATATTGACGACATATTTGTCCTATGGAGAGGCACTGTGTCTGAGTTTCATGGAATGGTTCAGTATCTGAATGCAATTGATGGCCCAATTCGGTTTACCTATGAAATACACCATGACTGTATCAATTTTCTTGATGTCACCATTTTCCGGGAAGATACACACCTAGGATCTACACTTTTCCGCAAACAAACTGATAGGAATACACTGTTGTTTGCAACAAGCCACCACCCAGAAAGCCTTAAAGAAAATATGCCTATCTCTCAATTCCTACGTGTGTTACGAAACAACTCCTCAATGGACACTGCTGACCAACAGCTTTCTGAAATGTCGGAGAGATTCCTTGCGAGAGGGTACTCACCAAAGGTGGTCGCCAGATGCCTCAGGAAGGCTAAGGTCAAATTCAAGAATATTGGTCAGAAACCTACATCAAGACTTGAGCCTGGTCGACTCATCTTTACTTCTACATTTGATACAAAGTCTAAGGATGCTGAAAAAACGATCAGGAAACACTGGCCTATAGTTGCATCAGATGCCAAACTGGTGGGTCTGAGCCAAAGACCACCGATGCACTCCTATCGCAGGGGGCCTAATTTGCGACAATTGTTGATGCGTCCGACCCTACAACCACGCACCACAAACCAAACATGGCTTGCGAGGAGAAAATTGGGCTGTTTCCGATGTCCGGACTGTACAACATGTAGATCTATGATGAGTGGATCTTCCTTTGTTCACCCACAAAGTGGAAAAAGAATTCTAATTAAACACAAATTGTCGTGCACATCTGACTTTGTGATATACATTATCATCTGCCCCTGTGGGCTATACTATGTGGGACTCACTACACGGTGTTTTCGTGAACGCATGGCGAACCACCGTTACTCCATCAGACAGGCATTGGAGACCAACAAGACGGATAAACCAGTAGCTAAACACTGGCTACAACAAAAACATGCAGTCTCAAGTCTAAAATGCATGTTAATTGACCATATTCCATCAACGATCCGAGGTGGTGATAGGGAATTGAAATTGAAACAACGTGAATCACGGTGGATCTTTGAATTAGAGACACTTATTCCACTAGGTCTCAATGAGACAAATCCATATGGTATCTTCCTAGGATAATCTACAGTCATGGTGTATTTACAACTTATGTATTTACATCTTATCTATTTTGTCTCAGGCATAATTTGTATATATAGTTTCGTGACCCGGGTTTATATTGTGGCTCTCTTGACACCAGCCAGTATTATGGCGGCCTCATTAAAGCCCTATATACCCCGTGGCCTGCATAATATATATATTTTTATTGTTTAAAAAAAAAACTTTTTTCTTTTAATGGTATCATTAAAAGTTACGTTTTATTATAAATTTTTAATTTTCTAATATGTGGGAGAAATTGTACACCACCATCTATTTGAGATTCCCGCCCGACCTACTAAGTAACATCTGTGTTTGTCACTCTTTTATAGGTTATTATATTATTATTTTCCGGATTTATGACTTGTGTGTCATCCTCATTGGCATGTATGTCATTTCCTTTATATAGTTGTGCGTTCCAGGTATCGCTGGAACGCATTTAGATTCTCTACTTCCTTTTTACGGCTCTTGTAACCTCACTTCCGGTTTACGGAAGTCACTTCCGGTTAGCGCGTGCGTTCCAGCAGTTGCTGGAACGCATGGACCACTTCCTGGTTTTTTGAATCTTGTATGTGGTGCGGTTTTTGATAACCAGCACCGTTTAAAATAAAAATCATATCCCATGGGGGTTAACACGAAGGTGCTATATACCCTTCCCCCACAGTAGTTGCTTTGTATGCCTATTTGGTTTTAGCCCCTAATTCACAGTCTATTACAGAACAGGAAGTGACATATGTAGGAGGGGCGTGATACTCAAATTGATGATGGTATAAATACCTGTAGATGTTGAACATGTCTGGCACTTTGCTTCTGGTGCTCTGTCACCACACAACACCGCTTTGTTGTCCTGACAAAGATCACTGGGATGTGATCGAAACGTCGACCAGAGAATTTACCAATAAATGACCTTCTGACCTTTTTTAAGAAATTACTGGTGAGTGCCCTCTTTTTCAAAAGACTATTATCAGGAACCAAAAAATTCCTTGGAGTTGAGCACCACCGTGTTGTCCCCTGGAGATTCAGTACAGTGCGGATGCTCGTATATTCTATATATATATATATATATATATATATATACACACGTATTTTAGTGAGCGTAAATTTATTGACTGTTATCTATTTTTTGCAAATATTTGGAGTGCTGGACTTTTTATTTGGATTCAATAATTGACTTATTCTCAGTGTATACAAGTATCTAGTTCATTTACTTCCATTTACCTACAAACCTAGATATTGAATACTGGATGTTTTAATTTTTTTTACATTTTTGAATGTAATTTTGTTGAATTTTATATACCTGCTTCTTTTTGTAAAATAAAACAATTTTGTTATATTTAGTGATACATTGTTACAGGAGCGGATTGGGACGCCGGACCAGATCCTGGTCGGCTGGTCCGGTTGTCCCCTCAACGCCGCCCGTCACGCCTGCGCCAGGCCATAGCTGCGATCGGAGCTCAGCTCTGATGCGGCAGCGTTAAATGAGACTTCTGCTCCATAAAACCCAATGAAACATGGCCGCCGGGGGAGCTGCTGTCACTCTCTCTGTCCCTAATGTCCCCACTGTCAGTCTCCCTGTCCCTATGTCCCTGCTGTCACTCTCTCTGTCCCAGCTCATACTGTGTGGCATAATGTAAATTCCGGCTCATACTGTGTGTCATAATGTGAATTTGGCTCATACTGTGTGGTGTAATGTGAATTTCGGCTCATACCATGTGGCGTAATGTGAATTTGGCTCATATTGTGTGGCGTAATGTGAATTATGTCTCATACTGTGTGGCATAATGTGAATTTCGGCTCATACAATGTGGCATGATGTGAATTTGCCTCATACTGTGTGGCATAATGTGAATTTCGGCTCATACTGTGAGGCATAATGTGAATTTGGCTCATACAGTGTGGCATAATGTGAATTTGCCTCATACTGTGTGGCGTTATGTGAATTTGGCTCATACTGTGTGGCGTAACATGAATTTGGCTCATACTGTGTGGCGTAACGTGAATTTGGCTCATACTGTGTGGCGTAATGTGAATTTGCCTCATACTGTGTGGCGTAATGTGAATTTGGCTCATACTGTGTGGCATAACGTGAATTTGGCTCATACTGTGTGGCATAATGTGAATTCGGCTCATACTGTGTGGCGTAACGTGAATTTGGCTCATACTGTGTGGCGTATCGTGAATTTGGCTCATATTGTGTGGCGTAATGTGAATTTGGCTCATACTGTGTGGTGTAACATAAAATTAGCTCATACTGTGTGGTGTAACATGAATTTGGCTCATACTGTGTGGCGTAATGTGAATTTCGGCTCATACCATGTGGCGCAATGTGAATTGGGCTCATACTGTGTGGTGTAATGTGAATTTTGTCTCATACTGTGTGGCACAATGTGGATTTTGGGCTGATACTGTGTGGTGTAATGGGAATTTGCCTCATACTGTGTGGCATAACGTGAATTTGGCTCATACTACATTGCATAACGTGAATTTGGCTCATACAGTGTGACGTAACGTGAATTTGGCTCATAGTGTGTGGCGTAATGTGAATTTGGCTCATACTGTGTGGCGTAATGTGAATTTGGCTCATACTGTGTGGCATAACGTGAATTTGGCTCATACTGTGTGGCGTAATATGAATTTGGCTCATACTGTGTGGCGTAACATGAATTTGGCTCATTCTGTGTGGCATAATGTGAATTCGGCTCATACTGTGTGGCGCAATGTGAATTGGGCTCATACACTGTGGCGTAATGTGAATTTTGTCTCATACTGTGTGGCACAATGTGGATTTTGGGCTCATACTGTGTAGTGTAATGTGAATTTGCCTCATACTGTGTGGCATAACGTGAATTTGGCTCGTACTACATTGCATAACGTGAATTTGGCTCATACTGTGTGACGTAACGTGAATTTGGCTCATAGTGTGTGGCGTAATGTGAATTTGGCTCATACTGTGCGGCGTAACGTGAATTTGGCTCATACTGTGTGGCGTAATATGAATTTGGCTCATACTGTGTGGCGTAACATGAATTTGGCTCATTCTGTGTGGCATAATGTGAATTCGGCTCATACTGTGTGGCGTAATGTGAATTTGGCTCATACTGTGTGGCATAACGTGAATTTAGCTCATACTGTGTGGCATAATGTGAATTTTGGCTCATACTCTGTGGTGTAATGTGAATTTTGACTCATACTCTGTGGTATAATGTGAATTTTGGCTCATACTGTGTGGCATACTGTGAATTTTGGCTCATACTCTGTGGTATAATGTGTAAGGGGCACCAGTACTAGATAGTTTAAGGGGTCCTACTACTGTGGTGCATACTGTGTATAAGGGGAATATGGTGTGGTACACTACACTTAAGGACATGCCTCCTTTTGAGTGACGACACCTCCTTTGGCGTGCGCATAATTACACCCTTCACTTTTCCATACCTCCACTTCAAAATTTCCACTTCGACCACTGTATATGACAGGAACCGGCAACTGGTGGACCGTGGTCCATCTCCGGACCACAAAGGACCGAACAGCGGACCATCTACTGTTCTAGAAGATAGAGTCTAATTAATAAATACTGGCAGTGGAAGAAAGATGGCAGTCGCGCTGTAATAACACAGAGAGGCAAGAGCGTCCATCTTCCTTCCACTGCTGAGTGGGCTGATGCGGCGTCCCACGTGAGCGGGATGACGCAACATCCCTCATGAGCAAGTTTGACGCAGCGTCACGGGACTGATGCATGCTGAGGCGCTGAGTGGATCCCGTGCACCGCAGCGTGGAGGAGCCCCGACTGGACCCGGCCCCCGCACCCAGGGGACTCACCGTCTCAAGCGGAAACCAAGCTACCAAGCAGTGCAGGCGGCGGAGCCGGGAGGCACTTTTTAGTGCATCTGCGGGTGGCGGCCTGCCCGTCCCCAAATACGCGGGCTTTGTACATAAGGATGAGCAGTCATTTTAATATATTTGCAAACATATGGCATGTGTCTGTATTGCTTACAATAGATAGAAAGATACTGCGCTCCACTGTAGGGGTCTGGGATGCAATGAATTCTTACACCATGGGAGTAAAGAATTAATCGCGTCCCTGACCCCTACAGTGGAGCGCAGTATCTTTCTATCTATTCAACAGACAGATTCTATTGAATAGAATCTATTGTATGTATACAAATGAAAAAGTGAAGTATCACTGGCGCTAGGACCATCCTTAAAGATGTGTAATCGCCCATTAGTGGGGAAATATCACAGCCCAGGGTTTTAATTCAAACACAATGGGATGAAAATCAGCAGTTTTTAGCAGCCGTGCAAACGCTATGCTGCCGCCCACTGGGGAGTGTATTTTAGCTTAGCAGAAGTGTGAACGCTTGTTTAGCCGAGCTCTGCAAAAACAGTTTGTGCAGTTTCAGAGTAGCTCTGAACCTACTCAGCGCTTGCGATCACTGCGGCTTATTCGTGTCCGGATTTGACGTCATACACCCGCCCAGCAAACGCCCAGCCACGCCTGTGTTTTTTCAGACACGCCTGCGTTTTTACAAACACTCCCTGGAAACGGTCAGTTGACACCCACAAACGCCCCCTTCCTGTCAATCTTCTTGTGGCCATCAGTGCGAAGGAAAACTTTGCTAGAACCTGAGCACAACCACAAAGAGCTTTGTACCCGTACGTCGTGCGTGCGCATTGTGGACCATGCTCATGCGCATAAATGCAATTTTTTCACCTGATCGCTGCGCTGCGAAAATTGGCAGCGAGCGATAAACTTGGAATGACCCCCTACTACCCGTTTTAGTGGTGGGCTAGCTTAAACTTAAAGTTAGCAGATGTAGTCCAGATGACTCCAGATGTAGTCAAGAGCGGATGATCCACTCTTGAAAAAGGTCTTTTGAGGGCCGAAACGTGTTGTTTGGACGGAGGAGCTGTGCGTGGAAAGGGACCTGTGACTGTATACTGAAAAAACTCACTGCAGTGGTGCCAGTCTATTCAGCCCTAGACTACATCTGCTAACTTAAAGTTTAAGTTAGCCCACCGCAAAAATGGGATATGGTGAGATACCTTCTCCCCTTGTTTATTTGAGCACGAGTCACTTTAATGGATATATACCACCCAACCATGCACTGAGAAGTTTGTGTAAGTGTTCTTGTGAATTTACCACCTGTATGTGTGTTTTATGATAATAAATTGATTTTATATTTGATTGCTGATTATCATCCCATTGTGTTTGAATTAAAAACCCTGGGCTGTGATATTTCCCCACTAATGGGCGATTACACATCTTTAAGGACCTAGCGCCAGTGATACTTCACTTTTTCATTTGTATACATATTCTCAGCCAGTGAATTGGTGTTTTTTCTCCCCTGTGGAGTGGTGTATCAAGGCAGCTGAGTCCTTTCTATTGCGCAATTCTGATATTGTGGTAATTTTAATTTCATCTCTTGTTAAGAATCTATTGTATGTATATGTTCGCACAGATCTTGGATAACATCTGTTTAGATATCTTGCTGCTCCCCCTCCTGCGCAGTATTTTGTTATCTATATATTGCATCATGTGTCTATACTGGTCCTACACTATATAAGAGCACACCCCTTTGGTCACGCAGTTGTGTATTTGCTTATTGTAGATCAGGTGAATCCTGCATCCGGACTGGAGCTGCAGTGTACGTGGAGCATCCATGAGTACAAATTACTAAGTTACTCAAACATTGTGCTGTGGATAAACGGGGCAGTACGGATGGTGTAATGGTTAGCATTACTGCCTCACAGCACTGAGGTCATGGGTTAATTTCCCACCACGACCCTGGGTGGAGTTTGTATATTCTCCCCGTACTTGTGTGGGTTTCCTCCGGGTACTCCGGTTTCCTCCCACAGTCCCAAAATATACTGGTAGGTTAATTGGCTTCCATCAATAATTAACCCTAGCGTGAATGTGTCTGTGTGTACATGTGGTAGGGAATATAGATTGTAAGCTCCACTGGGGCAGGGACTGATGTGAATGGGCAAAATATTCTCTGTAAAGCGCTGAGGAATATGTGTGCGCTATAGAAAAAACTGGTAAAAAATAATAATAAATAAATGTTTTTATAAAAAGCGTAAAGCTGACAGTGAAAATAGGAAGTTTCTGTTGGGAGTGGACTGAACTATATTGTTTTACGCTGGCTGAGAGAACTGGAGCTGTTCCACTTTGCCTCATATGCAACAAGACGGTCGCTATTATTAAAAATGGAAATTTAAAGCGAATCATCAGGATTTTCATAAAAAGTTTCCTCCTGGTAGTGCAGCATGTAAAGACAAACTGCAGTCTTGTCTGTCTCCTTATAAAAATAGTACGGCTATACTAGTTCAGTGCATGACCGAACAACAAAAATCTGCAGACGCAGCGTTGCGCATATGCTGGACGCTTAGTAAGCACCAGAAGCCATTTTCGGACTCAGAGATCGTAAAAGAATGTATGTTGGAAACAGTCACAGCAGTTTTTGAAGAGAAGAAGGACATTATTGCGGCTAGTCAAGGCATTCCTTTGTCATCAAGAAGCAATACAGGAAGAACAGAAATTTTAGCTGCTGACAACCAAAGCAGCTTGCTCGAACTTCTACATAAGGCAACTTATTACGCCATTGCACTTGACGAATCTTGCCAAATTGTTGACAATGAACAAATGTCCATTTTTGTGCGATTTTATGACGTTGAAAGTAAACTATTTGGAGATGAGTTGCTAGCAATATTGCCATTTAAAGGCAGGACTCGCGGACAAGATTTGTTCAAAACTTTTGATGAATTCATTACAAAATCAAATATTAGCTATGATAAAATTGCGTTCATTTCAACTGGCGGCGCCCCGGCCATGATAGGCAAAGAAAAGGGTTTGGTAAAGAGAATCAGCGATAAGAATGCTGGGATATTATCTTATCAGTGTATAATTCATTAGACATTCCTTTGTGGCAAACTCAGTGCTACATTGAAGGACGTAATCGACACCTTAAGTTGATCAATTTTATGAGGTCTCGCTCTGCTCTTCAGCACAGACAGTTTAAAGAGTTCTTGTCTGAATGTGATTCGGCCTATTCCGATTTCTTACAACACAACAATGTTCGCTGGCTGAGTAAAGGCCAAGTTATTAAAAGTTTTTGGCACATAAAAGACGAAGTGAATACTGTAGAAGCATGGAAGTACATGGAGTTCCTAGAAAACAAGTGCAATATGCTAGCTTTGTCTTTTCTGAAAGACATTCTCAAATATTTAAATGAGCTTAATACCGAGTTGCAAGGGAACAGAAAGTTAATATGTGATCTGATACAAAGTGTCTCTGCTTTCTGTCGCAAGCTCGATATATTTGAAAAAGACGTTGAAAAGTAAGAATTTATTCATTTTCCAACTACTCTTAAATTAAGAAAAAATAATTCTGAAATGGACTCTGCAGTATTTTCAAGTTTTGTCTCAGATTTTAGGAAGAAATTTGCCGCAAGATTCCAAGACTTTGCAGAGATAGGGAAACTGTCACATTTTACAAAAACTCCTTATGAAGTTTCTCCAGCAGGAGAATGGACTGATGTAGTTGAGAAGTTGTTCGGACTTTCTAAACCTACTCTTCAAATGGAGATAATCGACATGCAAGAAGATGTTTCCTTGAAAATGTACAAAACTGCATCCACTGAAGAATTTTGGGCTAAGCATGTTTTGGACAAGTACGCAAATTGTAAAAACTGGCTATCAACATAGCTACCATGTTTGGCTCCACATACATATGTTTTTGCCAAGATGAATTTTCTAAAAAAAATAACCCACTTAAATCTAACTCTCTCTGCAAATGTTATATCTGCCACACCTGCAGTGCACACAGGCCCTCCTTCCGACCTGATCGCTAGCAGGCTACTTTTAGCACTGCTGCGATCAGGTAGTCGCCGCCTACAGGGGAGGAGGGAATCGTTGAGCAGGGCTGCTCTCGCTTGAGCAGAGAGCTGCACAAACAAAAGTTTGTGTAGTTTCTGCACAGCTCAGGACTTACTCACCCTCTGCGATCATCCAGGATGGAGATGACGTCAGGATCCCTCCCTGGAAACGGCTGGGCACGCCTGCGTTCGGACGGACACTCCCTGAAAACGGTCAGTTGACACCTCCGGCCGGACTCTCCCTGTCAATCTTCTTGCAGTCGCAGGTGCAATCGCTTTCTCCGTTAGTTCTGTCGCTCCCTGGCGACGGCCGTCGCCAGGGAGCGATGCGCCTACGCATTGCAGTCACGGCGCATGCGCAGTTCAGACCCGATCGCACCGCTGTGAAAAACTGCAGCGTGCGATCGGGTCAGAATGACCCCCATAGTTTTGCCCAACTGCTAACAAATTTGCTGCTACGATCAACTCGGAATGACCCCCTATGGTTTTTCCATTAAAGAAGGAGTTTGCTTTTGCAAACCAACCTGAATCACTGCCTAAGAATTACATAAAGACTTGTAATGTCTACTAAAGTTTTATGCCTTAAAATTCCTTTTAAGGAATGTAGTATATTACTAAGTATAAGTTTCAGCACCAAAATAAAAACTTGTTATTATTTACATTCTAGATATTTGTTTTTGTGGTTTTGTGGACCTCGATCAAAATAATTAGAAACATCCGGACTCCATTAAAAATAACTTGCCTACCCCTGGTATATGAGATAGTCTAGATGGCTGTCACTCTGTTAAAGCAGGATAAAGTGTGGTGGGTGCCGGAATGTAGAAAGTAATGCAAACTCTTGCATTATTTAACGTTTAAGAAATGTAATCTCTTTGTCAGGAATAGATTAAATATCTCACTTTTGCGGGCACGTGTAACTATTCGCACCTGCGATCCATTGGAAATGCATTGTGTGAACGCGGCTGTGAATAGTCTCTCCTAGGCAAATGTAATTGTTGCTGCGATATGTGCGAATGCATCGTGGTGACAATGATGGAGGACTCTGTATATCTATCTATCTACATATATAGATGCAGAGGTGCTGTACACTGGACTTTATAAATGACACTAAATACAGAATATAAGACCATGGTACCAGTGTATTTACTGTCATAAGGATCATCAAACAAGCAAAGAAAATGTGTTTAGCGTCATTTGCATAGTCCACAGTGTGGCACCAGTGCATCTGTACTTGCCGCCTGTGGCAGCATCGGACACAGCTGCTATTAATCATTTAGGTTACCGGACCAGCGCAGTGTGTGTGTGTGTGCGTATATATATATATATATATATATATAGGCAGGGATGCGCCGCTGTCAGTGAGGCGGGGATGTGCTGCTGTCAGTGAGGAGGAATGTGCTGCTGTCAGTGAGTCAGGGATGTGCTGCTGTCAGTGAGGCGGGGATGTGCCGCTGTCAGTGAGGAGGGGATGTGCTGCTGTCAGTGAGGAGGAATGTACTGCTGTCAGTGAGGCGGGGATGTGCTGCTGTTATTGACCAGTATCTCTGTGAGTGATGCTATACTGTAGTTGGATTTGTTTACATATGGTGCAGTGACGTAGTGCACGTGTATGGTTATACTGGAAACTGCAGTTGTTTACAGTCATGTGATCTATGGTGTCCAATCATGTTAGTGAGTACTATTATTATTATTATCATCATCATCCCCTTTGGCTATTGTGCCTATATATAGATATATACAGATAGATATAGTATACAGTATGTGACATATATTTGGGTTGGGGCCGCGTTACCGGCGGCCGGGATCATATAGCTACAGCCCATATATTTTCTGTACAGTATGCGGCAGCATGTGTGGTGTGCTGGTCACCATAATGTCACGACCAGCTGCTGACTACTAACAAATCATTGCCAGACAGAATATCTAATTTCTGTTTTTTTTGGTAATTGCTATTTTCTATTTATTGCACCTCTGAATGTTTTTGTAATAAGAGAGATCAGCAGATAGAAGGGGAGTGACTATGTAAATATGCATGACCCTTTTGTAGTTATTTTCTACAGCCAGCATCACTATGGCATAGTATACAGCATTATAGGCCTGATCTGAGTCTGACCAGTGGTGATGTGGGACGCAGTAGGAGGTGTTATATAGCAAGCAGTGAGCACTACTATGGCAATAGTATACAGCATTACAGGCCTGAGCAGATTCTGATCAGTGGTGATTTCCATCTGAGTTGCACCGCACATACATCCCGATGGTGTTTGTATAGAGTTGCAGTACAGATACAGACGTACGCACAAGGTAGTGTATTAGAAATGTGTTGGGCGTTACTAGACAGTTACGGGTATGGGACTCATGCTCGACACCAATTAGGTCGACACCCATTGGTCGACAGTGGGTAGGTCGACACTAGTAATAGGTCGACACGGGCATTAGGTCGACATGAACAAGGACGAAATGAGTTTTTAATGTTTTTTTTGGTGTCGTCTTCTCAGTCAAGTGACCGGGAACCCCAATTAGTGCACCACGTCCTCTTGCATGGCGATCGAAGCGCAAGGTGCGCAGGTTCAATTGTAGTTCACGTGGATCGTAAAGTATGAAAAAGTCCAAAAATAATTTTTTTTAAAAACTCATGTCGACCTTGTTCATGTCGACCTAATGGCTGTGTCGACCTATTACTAGTATCAACCTACCACTGTCGACCAATGGTTGTCGACCCAATTGGTGTCAACCAAGAGTCCGTATACCACAGTTACAGGGGGTTGGTTAATCAGATGCAGATGTAAGGTAGTGTGGGAGTGTTGCTTATAGAGATGCTGATTTGCTCACATTGGAGGCCATACTCAAAAGGGATGATCTGCACCTAGCATAGGGGGTCATTCTGACCCGATCACAAGCTGCAGTTTATCGCTACGTTTATGCTACGATCGCCTCTGTCTGATTGACAGGCAGAGGCGGTCGCTGGGCGGGGAGGCAGAATGGCGGCGTTTAGCCACCGTTTCGTGGGCGTGGTCCGGCCAATGCAGGCGTGGCTGGACCAAACAGGGGGCGGGCCGCAGTGGCTGCGTGACGTCACATGCAGCCGCTGCAGGCTGGGGAGCGATGACTAGCTCTCGGCCAGCACGCTAAAGCTGCACTGGTCGGGAGCTACTCTTGAAGTGCAAAGGCATCGCCACTGTGCAATGCCTTTGCACTTCTGCGGGGGATGGGGGGCGGCACTGACATGCGGGGCGGGATAGCCCTGTGCTGGGTGTCCCCCCGCATGTTAGTGTGAATGATCGTAGCTGTGCTAAATTTAGCACAGCTACGATCATCTCGGAATAGAGTTGGTGAAAGTTACAATGGTGTGACCAAAGGTGGCATCTAAAGATGCACAAAGCATAATGGCAGCAGCTGTAGACACTGAAAGTGGGTATCTCCATACCTCCCAACTGTCCCGATTTTCGCGGGACAGTCCCGTATTTTGGGGACTGGCCCGCTGTCCCACCCACGGGCCGCAGTGTCCCGCAGTGGGGGGACAGTTGAGAAGCTCCTGCACTCGCTGTTCTGCTTAGCATAGCAGCGGTGTCTATTCAGTGCAGACAGAGGGAGAGAGGGCATGCCAGCGGCTCACAGAGCGCTGGGCATGCCGCCTCAGTGACGAAACCGGGGGCGTGGCTCGCGATCGCGGCTCCTCCCACAAAGCCATGCCCCCTTTACGCGTGTGTCCCTCTTCACAGGCGGACAAAGTTGGGAGGTATGGGTAACTCTGTTCTTGTATATTTGGTTTTCAATCCCAAACCGCCCCTGCATTGTTATCATTGTTTCACCTCACATTCTAGCTATGTCACTGTTTCCATTTGTTGTAGTATTCTGTGAGGCTGACTATCTCGCATGGCTGCTCTGAATTTCGGAGTGATAGTACTCATTAAGCACCTGGGATTTGTATTTCTTGGCACAAGGGAAGGGCTTTGTAGTGACATTAGCATAAAGCCGCAAATGTGATTGTGTCAAAAGAGGCACACATTGCTGCTGCATCTGACTTAGAATGAGGCCCATTGTCTTGATTCCCATCTTAAAATTTGGGCGGTATGGCAATGTGCAATTGCCCCAGTTCTCTTCAGTATAGTCTCTTGTTGCCAAAGACTTAGGGATCTATGGGGGTCATTCCGAGTTGTTCGCTCGCTAGCAGATTTTAGCAGCATTGCACACGCTAGGCCGCCGCCCTCTGGGAGTGTATCTTGCATAGCAGAATAGCGAACGAAAGATTAGCAGAATTGCGAATAGAAATTTCTTAGCAGTTTCTGAGTAGCTCCAGACTTACTCACAGATTGCGATCAGCTCAGGCCATTTCGTTCCTGGTTTGACGTCACAAACACGCCCTGCGTTCGGCCAGCCACTCCCCCGTTTCTCCAGCCACTCCTGCGTTTTTACCTGGCACGCCTGCGTTTTTCCGCACACTCCCAGAAAACGGCCAGTTTCCGCCCAGAAACACCCACTTCCTGTCAATCACACTACGATCACTTCAACGATGAAAATTCTTCATTCGGACGTGAGTAAATCTAGTAAGTTTTGTGGTAAAATACTTAGCGCATGCGCGCTGCATACCATGCACATGCGCATTTTAGCCTTAATCGCTCCGTTGCGAAAATCGGCAACGAGCGAACAACTCGGAATGACCCCCTATGGGGGTAATTCTGAGTTGATCGCAGCAGGAACTTTGTTAGCAGTTGGGCAAAACCATGTGCACTGCAGGGGAGGCAGATATAACATGTGCAGAGAGAGATAGATTTAGGCAGTGGCGTCACAAGGCGGGTGCGGGGGGTGCGGCCCGCACCCGGGTGTGACGCCTGGAGGAGGGTGACACCAAATGTCAGCTCCTCCGCACTGACAGGAACCGGGTGCTGCAGTGAGAAAGTCTCCTACAGCACTCGGCTCCTGTCACAGAAGAGGAGCCGACAGCGGACGGAGACTGGCTCTGGGGGAAGCCCAGCATCTCCGGAGATGCTGGGCATGCCCCCAGAGTGACGATTCCGGGATCCCCGCGAAGCCACGCCCCCTATGTACAAGACCACGCCCCCTTTTTCCGCGATCGCGGCAGGAGATCAGGGGCACGCACTGGGTGTCACCACACCCGGTGACGCCTCTGGATTTAGGTGGGTTATATTGTTTCTGTGCAGGGTAAATACTGGCTGCTTTATTTTTACACTGCAATTTAGATTGCAGATTGAACACACCCCACCCAAATCTAACTCTCTCTGCACATGTTATATCTGCCTCCCCTGCAGTGCACATGGTTTTGCCCAACTGCTAACAAAGTTCCTGCTGCGATCAACTCAGAATTACCCCCTATGTACCAAGCCTATACTGCCTTGCGGTGGTCCCTGGTGGAAATTTGGGGATCTGTAGGTTTATGTGCTAAGCCTTGGAGAGAGATAAAGTGGACGGAGATAAAGTACCAGCCAATGAGCTCCTAACTGCCTTTTACAGGCTGTGTTTGAAAAATGACAGGAGCTGATTGGTTGGTACTTTACATAGAAACATAGAATTTGACGGCAGATAAGAACCACTTGGCCCATCTAGTCTGCCCCTTTTTTTTATCCTTTAGGCAATCTCAACCCTGTTTGAACCTTAATTCTTTGTAAGGATATTCATATGCCTTTCCCAAGCATGTTTAAATTGCTCTACAGTCTTAGCCTCTACCACCTCTGATGGGAGTCTATTCCACTTATCCACTACCCTTTCTGTGAAGTAATTTTTCCTTAAATTTCCCCTGAACCCCCCTCCAGTTTCAGTGTATGTCCTCGAGTTCTAATACTTCTCTTCCTTTGAAGAATGTTTCCCTCCTGGACTTTGTTAAAACCCTTGATATATTTGAAAGTTTCTATCATGTCCCCCATTTCCCTTCTCTGCTCTAAACTATACATGTTAAGATCTTTTAGCCTTTCCGGGTACGTTTTGTGATGTAGGCCATGCACCATTTTAGTTGCCCTTCTTTGTACACTCTCTAATGTATTTATATCCTTCTGGAGATATGGCCTCCAGAACTGGACACAGTATTCCAAATGGGGCCGTACCAATGACCTATACAGTGGCATTATCACTTCTTTTTTCCTGCTACTGATTCCTCTCCCTATACAACCAAGCATCTGACTTGCCTTTCTCATTGCTTTGTTGCATTGCTTTCCTGCCTTCAAGTCACTTGAAATAGTGACTCCTAAATCCCTTTCCTCCTCAGTAGTTTATCGCTATAGTACTTTATCTTTGCCCACTTTATCTCTCTCCAAGGCTTAGTACATAGACCCCTTAAAAAAAATTTTTTATTTTAAAATATTATAGTCATCGTCCACTCGCTACTCAAATATGAAAGCCAGTGAGAATAAGTGGAACGCGTCATATGATGAGTTCCCCTCTTGTGTTTTTTTTCTTTAACAATTGAACCACTACATTGACCTAACATGATTACATACCCACAAATGTTAATATAAACCTATTCTAATTACATTTGCCCACTTTATAAGCATCTCCTCCGGAGAGGAGGTCCAAGTGACAAATGCAGGGGGGTGGTGAAACTAGTCATGTTATTGTATCCCCACCCCCACTTGTGCAATGGGAGTGTGGACTCACTCAAGAGTAGGAGGGATGAGAGACTTCCAGAATGTCCGGGAGGGTAAGTATGATTGTTATTGAGAGAGAGTGGTATCAAACTTGATAAAGAGGAAAGGTGAAGACATTACCCGTGGCATCCAATCGGGTCTTCAGGTTGCCGACTGTTGGGATCCCGGCGCACAGTATACTGGCGCCGGAATCCCGACAGCCGGCATACCGACAGATATTCTCCCTCATGGGGGTCCACGACCCCCCTGGAGGGAGAATAAATAGCGTGGCGCATGTAGCGCGCCACCGTGCCCACAGCGAGCCCACAAGGGGCTCATTTGCGCTCGCCACACTGTCGGTATGCCGGCGGTCGGGCTCCCGGCGCCGGTATGCTGGTCGCCGGGAGCCCGACCGCCGGCATACCATACTACACCCATCCAATCAGATGCTAGCTACAATATACTAGATAAATGACTACTAGCTGATTGGTTGCTATGGTCAACATCTCCACTTGTCGGCTTTAGAAGGTTTGGAACATTTTCCCTTTATGACACCTGTCAGTGTGGATGTCAAAATTTTTGTAGTCATTATTTTATTACATAGAGAATGTCACATTTGCTGCCCCTCTGCCCTTAAAATGACCCCATTTACTAAGGTGGGAGTTTTGTTAGAAACGGTGATGTTGTTTATAGCAACCAATCAGATTCGGCTTAACATTTATCTAGCTGCTTCTAGAAGATAATAGAATCTTATTGGTTGGGCAACATCACCAGTTCTAAAAAACTCCAACCAAGGTAAATTTGCCCCTTAGTATTTTGGCACCCTAGAGTAGATTAGACTGCAAAGCCACTGAGTTTTATCAAGAAATGCAAGTTGCTCCATAAATAAAAGCTCGCTGTACGGGAAGATATTGGTGGTAATTCCGAGTTGATCGCAGCCAGCAACTTTTTGCTGCTGGTTTTGCCGCCTATGGGGGAGTGTATTTTAGCTTAGCAGGGCTGCGAATGTTTGTGCAGCCCTGCTATGCTAAAAAAGTTTTGTGTAAAACAAGACCAGCCCTGGACATACTTTCCCTGTGCGACGATCTCAGCGTTGATGGGGCCGGCTTTGACGTCACACCTCCGCCCTCCGTTTGCCTGGATACGCCTGCGTTTTACTTATCAGTCCCCAAAAACGTCAGGAAACGGTAAGGGGACGCCCAGGAACGCCCTCTTGCTGTCCATCTTCTTGCGGTCGCCGCTGCGGCCAATTTCTTCGTTGCCAGAGTCATTGCCCGGCGACCTCTGTCACCAGGCAATGATGCACGTGCACAATGCGCAGGCCGCGCATGCGTATTTCGGACCCGTTCGCACACAGCAAAGAACCGCTGCGAGCGAACGGGTCGGAATGACCCCCATGGGCTAATGTTTCTGAGCTGTCCATACAGTATGACTGACATGTTCAAAAAATAAAGCATCCAAGTAGCATTTTGTTTCTTTGTAATGGCTAATATGCAATTTCTTTTCTCTGCACATTTTCTGAGCGGATTAAATACTGTACTTGGAGCTCAGGCAATTAAATATGATTTCAACTAGAGCACACAATGCCGTCAGTGATTGTGCAGAGGAGGTTACAGTTTCTCCCAGATACTTTTATATTCCAGAACCAGAGAAAGGGATTTGTTGCACGGAGCTCTGAAATGTCAGCTGCATTGAATATAATAAAAGGAATGATAAATGACTTTGCATGCGCTTAAATAGGTGTATAGCAATTTATATATCCAGATTAAAATGAATTATAAAGCTGATGACTGCCGCAGTGTCGGCATTACAGTTATTTTAGCTTCGGCTAAGCTCCCCGGCATTCTGTTATCTCAAAGTGTTGTGTGACTGCACAATGACAGGCAAAGCACTAAGCCCAGCATTGAGAGATTCCGGATTTGGGCGTCAACGTCTTTTTACCACCCAAAAGTGTATTTTCTCTCTGGGCATGTATGCGTGCCAATGACGTTGTATTTCATGCTTATGGCTTCTTGTGTGGTGGAGGAGGGTAGACGTGGTGTAAGTACAGTAGAGGCACAGGCACATTTGTGTAACATTGTCTGTTTGGACGTGTAAAACTTGCCCGTGCTTGACCCTTGGTTCAAGTTGCAAACTGATAGTGATGGCAGTTGGTTGGCAGTTGGTTGCTATAGGTCCAATATGAGTGATTTGACCAATTTGAAAGATCTGGAACTTTGAAGCCACTACCAGGACCCTCCCAGGCTGAATTTTACACAGCCCTTCGCAGACCAGAGCAGAAGCACAATGCGATCAGCAGTTCACACAGCCCAACCAATGTGTCCCACTGCCCCACCAATGTGTCCCACTGCCCCATCAATGTGTCCCACTGCCCCATCAATGTGTCCCACTGCCCCACCAATGTGTCCCACCAATGTTTTTTTTAAAGATACTGCCCCACCACTGCGCCACTGCCCCACCACTGCGCCACTGCCCCACCAATCCAAATGCCTCACTGAAGTTCACACTACCCCACTTCCCCACCAATGTATTAAACCCACTGCCCCACTGATGCGTGCACTGGTCTAGCGATGCTTTTCAGTCGCACTGGCTGCCGCAGAGTGATTGACATGAAGTAGTGCACGCCATGCCTGTTTTAGTCACTCTGGGGGTCATGGCTAGTGCTCTGTGAGCTGCTGGTCATGCCTTCTGTCCCTCTTCTGTTATGCGTGTGCATAACATCTATTTACTGACACCCTGCTAAGCAAAGCAGAGAGTGAGAGGAGGCCTCCCAGCTTCCCTCAACCACAGGACACTGTGTCCCACATATGGGACAGTGCCTTAAAAATGGGACCCTCCCGCTAACATCGGGGCAGTTGAGGGATATGCCAAGCTGGAGGCATCCCTCCTTTGGGGACAGATCTGCATAGTTAGCATACATTCTTTTTTTTCTGGGGCACATTTTGCATGTGCGATTAGATGTAACTTGTGTCCAACTTCGCATAGGCCACTGAGGTATTAAATCTCGATGCATAGATGGAAGAATACTTGTTTTTAGGTCTTATATACACTAGCTTTAAAATACATTCACTTGGTAGCGTTTTTAAAGTTTGTACAATGCATTGTCAACAGGGATTAACATTGTTATCCTTTGTTTTCAAGGTTACGGACATGCGCTCATACTTGCATTTGGGTGCATTGCAGATGAGGCACAGCTATAGAGGCTGCCTGATCCGTCTTTTTGCGTTCAATGCAAAGCGAATGGATTGGATTCAATAACTATCCTTCTATGACCTCCTTGAACAGAAATACAAACACTGTTGTTAACCATCACACGGTCTTCTAAGCCAGTATGGTGAATTTTTTTGCTTAATTAATTCATTGAATACATTTGAAGTGTGTGTATTACTACAGTATGATGTGTTTCAGGGTCATCTTAACTGTATTATATTCAAGGAGAAATGAAGACATGCAAACAGGACTGTACTGAGGCTAGTGCAACTAGTAACCGCAGCCCAGGGCGCAACGCCAAGGCAGAGGCAGATAACTACCTTGGCAGATCCCGTGCCCTTCTTGTGGGATGCAGCACCATAGAACCAGTGCCAGACCGCCCCATAAACCCATATTGTCACATCTAGAGGATGGGGTCACTGGCTTTGGGAAGTAGAGCTCTGCCCCGGAGCATCCACATGGTGCAGGGTACCTGCCCGGCGGATCTGCTTTAGCAGTACTCTCCATAGGGTGCTATTCCAGGCACCCTACAAGCCACATGCAGGTGAAGTGGGGCAGTGATGGTGTCTTCCCCTTGGCTCAGCATGCACACCCCTAAACATGGCCCTAATGCCCAGCTTCCTGTTCCCAGCCTCCTATTTTGCTCAGAGCACTGCAATATTCTAGTGCCTAGTACCAAGTAGACCTTCATGCTGTCCACTGACAAAGTTAAGGTCCAGACTTGTTCACTGTCATGGTCTGGGGCTTCCTGCCCCAATACCTACTGCAATGCTGACTATTCTGGCTCTCCTTCAGGTCCGCTGCGGTCTTCTCCAGCATTCAGACCTGCCAGGCTCCCATGCTAGACGCCGCCGGCTCCAATGCATGGGCTCCACCATTTTGTAAAAGGTTAGCTGATTGCATTTTCATCAATGGGAACATTCTTTGCTCTCAGCTGATTCTGGCAACCAATAGGGTTAAAGGAGACCCTATTTTATATCCTTCCTGGTCAATTGCTACTTGCCAGTGCAATGTCGTCTCTATAGTTTGTTTTACTGGTCCGCTAGTATTACCAATCCCAGTCCTGTTACTCCAATACGCATTACCGGTTCCAGCACGGTTACTCCAGTATGCATCATTGGTCCATGCCCGGTTACTCCAATATGCATTACTTTTCCAGCCCAGTTACTCCAGTACACATTAATGTTCTCAGCCTGGTAATTCCAAATATGCATTACCCATCCTAGACCGGTTACTCCAATATGCATTACCATTTTAGCCCTGTTACTCTATATGCACTACCGCTCCCAGCCAGGTTACTTCAATATGCTTTGCCAGTCCCAGCCCGGTTACTCCAATATGTTTTGCTGGTTCCAGCCTAGTTACTCCAGCATGCATTACTGGTCTCAGCCCGGTTACTGAAATATACATTACCATTTTCAGCCCAGTTACTCTGTACGCATTACCGATCCCAGCCAGCTCACTTCCGAAATGCATTACTGTCCCAAGCCCAGTTACTGATATGTATCACCGGTTCCAGGCCGCATTACTGCTAGAACCCATCTCGTTGATTTCTCAAGTCTCTCACCCTTTGCTTTACTATCCAAGGCCTAGTAGACTGCTTAGTGCTAACTTTTGGAGAAACCTAATAAGGCCTCCCAGTTTTCTACTCATAGGGGTCGATTCTATTCGGCAACTAATGAATAGCGCCGGGAATTAGCTCCCGACGCTATTCAATTCAGCAACTAGTTACGTCGGCGATGGCCCGTTCTCGCCGACAAAACAGGTTGAATTGTCGGGAGAACGGACATTCTCCGACTTAACTCCCCGGCGCGAGGCTGATTCCCGACAGAATCAGCCTCGCGCCGGCCGCGAGGCAGCACTTTTGTCGGGTTTCTCTTCTCATCCCCCGGGGATGAGAGAAGAATTCCCGACAATTGCAGGTAATTAGTTGCTGTATTGAATAGCGTCGGGAGCTAATTCCCGGCGCTATTCATTAGTTGCCGAATAGAATCGACCCCATAGTCTCCAATCCATGCCTCACCTTAAACTCCAGTCCAGGTACAGAAAACTCCCCAGTTCTGACAATCACACTTCCCAGTGGAATCAATCGGCCTTACTGTAAGACAAATGGTGATACTATCTTTGTGCAAATACTGATTTTTTTTTTGGGGTGTATTTTATTGGGTTTAGGCACTTAATGAATTTAGCAAAATTGAGAACCTGAATTCTGTGGGATAGACGCAAGGCCTTGTTTCTATAGAGAAAGGTTATTTGACCAAGTATGTTCTACAGTTCTAGAGAGTTCACTGGAAAAACACTTTAGGCATAATCTGGATTAATCAGGCCGTTATACAGTATGAAAAATATAAATGTACCGCTACTCATAGACATCAGTATAAAGTACATAAGAAATCTATTACAGGCAGCAGTGTCATTTGCAGACTAAGGGGTGGGTGGTTTGTAGTCAATTGAATAATATTCTCCAATAGATTACTAATGTCTGCTCGGTGGTGTAGAATTTGCAACTGTGGATTATAAATTCTTCATCTCTTATGAATGTATATCTGTGCATCCTGCAACCTATAAATTCTTCTGTGAATAACTGCAATTTCTATTCTTATTTTCTTTGAATCTTTGCCATATAGGTTATGGTCATTGAATCCGGAACTGTTGGATGTTAACTGCCGACACTATTTATAAACTGTGCAGACCCATGTTAAAACCCCAAGGCAAAATATAGGTTCAGGGCCCCGCTGGTCAGATCCATCCATACGCCTATATAATCTTTATGTACTTTGGTGAAGATTTTATTTTAGGAATATTAGTAACTATAGTTTTTTAATTATATTATGAAATAATCTATGATGGAATTGGATATTATTTTACTTTTCAAAATACAAAAGTTAGTTTTTTGACGCTCCTGACCGCCGGTCACATAACTACATCCTTTACTAACTTGTGAGCAAGCCACATAAAACTTACCATGAGATCTCAGATCAGCTGCTTTATGTGGCTTGCTCACGAGCTAGTAGCCCCAAGCAACTTTTTATGCTAATCCCTAAAGGAAAAACTGCAAATATTGGGGCACATATATTAACGCTGGAGAAGGGATAAAGCAGTGATAAGCGCAAGGTGATAACGCACCAGCCAATCAGCTGCTAACTGTCATTTTTCAAATCCGTAATGATTGGCTGGTGCGTTATCACCTTGCGCTTATCACTGCTTTATAACTTCTATATCCCTTCTTCAGGTTAATACATCTGCTCCACTGTTTACAAAGAAATTTTGTGATCAGTGTGTACAATATAAAATCTACATTGCAATATTAGATGGCACTAGTGTCTGTAAAATGAGTTCTGTTGAGCAATAATAGACATTCACGTGAGGGATGCACAGGCAAACGCTAGTTGTACATGCATATTTATTAGGGATGTTCGCTGGTCCAAATCTTGTGTTTTGGGTACTTGTTTTAGATCTGTATCTACTTCGTGTTTTGTATTTGTATTTGTTTTGCTAAACCATCCCTCGAGTGTTGGATCTGCCTTTGTTTTGGATCCGTATTTTGTTTTCTTTTAAATCGTAAAAACAGCTAAAATCATAGAATTTGGGTCTGTTTTTCTACCTACAGTATTATTTACCTCAATAACATTCATTTCCACTCATTTCCAGTCAATTTTGACCCCATCACAATATTGTTTTCATCCAGCGTTAAGATCTTGCAGTTTTTAAATTCCATATAAGGGAGCCGCATCCGGGACTCGGCGTGATTGCACTCCGTTTGCCACGATGTCTGTAATAAAGTGGAAATATGCTGAATAAATACAAAAATTAGTTGTGTATATTGGTAAAAAAAACACTTACATGGTACTACATACCTTGCGTAAAGATGGATGAAGCAGAACCTTCTCCAGGTCGAACAAAGCTTTCAGGAACTGATCCTACATTGAGGCTGAAAATAATCTGTACAGATAATTAGTTACAGCATCTAAAAATATATATTGTACAATATATATTTTTCATTGTTTGTACTGTTGTCAAAATTGCATGGAAATGCCTGAAAATTTATGTTATTGAGGTTAATTGTACTATAGGAACAAAAATAGGACCAAATTATGTGATTTTAGCTGTTTTTGTAAATAATAATAATAATATTAAATAAATAATAATAATAATAATAATAATAATAATAATAATAATAATAATCAGCAAATTTGGTCTGAAACAGATCTTTATCAATAACTAGATCAGCTACCTAAGGGAGGTAGAGTATGTACAGTATGTAGTGGAAGGAAGGATTGATTAGTAATCTTATTTAATTTGTTTGATTTTAAAAATTTTAATGAATCATTGGAGGCATTGGTGACGGTCTTTAATGCATGGACAACACTTTTTATTGGTTATATTATTGCACTAATCTGACTTTTACTAATTCGACTTTTACTTTTTCTTTGATTTTACATGCCCTGAATTAAGCTGTATATGCCTCTTCTCTCAATTGTTTGACCTCCTATCTATCAACAAACACGAACCAAGTGGGGTACAGCACACAACACAATTTTTATAAAAAAAGTACAACCTACAGTGTCACAATAGGTGTGAGTCATAGATTTAATTTCACCAACAGTGTCACACAATACGTGTATGAGTACGACATAATAATATACTGCGGTCTGACCGGCAGTGTCACGGTACTTATGAAAATAAAATACAAATTGTATAGTACACTGGGGTACAGCACAAACAAAAAATATTTTTTATAATTATATTTTTATACTTTTTGTTTTTAGCTTTTATTATTTTCATTTTACACTGGGGCAGATCCCCTTGATGGACGGACAGATCACCCCTTTCAGAGACAGCAGACAGGCACCCCTGGACTGAAACAGCAGACAGAGTAGCCCTTGACTGATACAGCAGACAGAGCCCCCTGGACTGGTACAGCAGACAGGTCACTCCTGTACTGATACAGCAGACAGAGCCCCCTGGACTGATACAGCAGACAGGCCCCCCTGGACTGATACAGCAGACAGGGCCCCCCTGGACTGATACAGCAGACAGGGCACCCCGGGACTGATACAGCAGACAGGGCACCCCTGGACTGATACAGCAGACAGGGCACCCCTGGACTGATACAGCAGACAGAGCACCCCATGACTGATACAGCAGACAGGGCCCCCCAGGACTGATACAGCAGACAGGGCACCCCTGGACTGATACAGCAGACAGGGCACCCCTGGACTGATACAGCAGACAGGGCACCCCTGGACTGATACAGCAGACAGGGCACCCCTGGACTGATACAGCAGACAGGGCACCCCTGGTCTGAAACAGCAGACAGGGCCCCCCTGGACTGATACAGCAGACAGGGCCCCCTGGACTGATACAACAGACAGGGCCCCCCTGGACTGATACAACAGATAGGGCACCCCTGGACTGATACAACAGATAGGGCACCCCTGGACTGATACAGCAGACAGGGCACCCCAGGACTGATACAGCAGACAGGGCCCCCCCGGACTGATACAACAGATAGGGAACGCTTGGACTGATACAGCAGACAGGGCCCCCTGGACTGATACAGCATACAGGGCACCCCTGGACTGATACAACAGACAGGGCCCCCCTGGACTGATACAACAGACAGGGCCCCCCTGGACTGATACAACAGACAGGGCACCCCTGGACTGATACAGCAGACAGGGCCCCCTGGACTGATACAACAGATAGGGAACGCCTGGACTGATACAGCAGACAGGGCCCCCTGGACTGATACAACAGACAGGGCACCCCTGGACTGATACAGCATACAGGGCACCCCTGGACTGATACAGCAGACAGGGCACCCCTGGACTGATACAGCAGACAGGGCACCCCTGGACTGATACAGCAGACAGGGCCCCCCTGGACTGATACAGCAGACAGAGCACTCCTGGACTGATACAGCAGACAGGGCACCCCTGGACTGATACAGCAGACAGGGCACCCCTGGACTGATACAGCAGACAGGGCACCCCTGGACTGATACAGCATACAGGGCACCCCTGGACTGATACAGTAGACAGGGCACCCCTGGTCTGAACAGCAGACAGGGCACCCCAGGACTGATAGAGCAGACAGAGCACCCCTGGACTGATACAGCAGACAGGGCACCCCAGGACTGATACAGCAGACAGAGCTCCCCTGCACTGATACAGCAGACAGGGCACCCCTGGACTGATTCAGCAGACAGGGCACCCCTGGTCTGAAATAGCAGTCAGGGCACCCCAGGACTGATACAGCAGACAGGGCCCCCCTGGACTGATACAGCAGACAGGGCCCCCCTGGAATGATACAAATGATAGGGCATCCCCGCAACTGATACAGCAGACAGGGCACCCCTGGAGTGATACAGCAGACAGGGCACCCCGGGACTGATACAGCAGACAGGGCACCCCTGGAGTGATACAGCAGACAGGGTCCCCCTGGAGTAATACAGCAGACAGGGCCCCCTGGACTGATACAGCAGACAGGGACCCCCTGGAATGATACAGCAGACAGGGCCCCCCTGGAATGATACAAATGATAGGGCACCCCGGGACTGATACAGCAGACAGGGCACCCCTGGAGTGATACAGCAGACAGGGTCCCCCTGGAGTAATACAGCAGACAGGGCCCCCCCAGACTGATACAGCAGACAGGGCCCCCTGGACTGATACAGCAGACAGGGCCCCCCTGGACTGATACAGCAGACAGGGCCCCATGGACTGATACAAATGATAGGGCACCCCGGGACTGATACAGCAGACAGGGCCCCCCTGGACTGATACAGCAGACAGGTCCCCCTGGACTGATACAGCAGACAGGGCCCCCCTGGACTGATACAGCAGACAGAGCACCCGCACACACCAGACAACACATTACTGATACGGACACGTCCGTCCAGTACACTCTCCACAGCTGGAGTGAAGATAGCGCAAATCACTAGGGACCTTTATTGAATTCAAACCAGTGAGAATCCGACAGTGGGAAGATGACGTTCGGCTTCGTTTTGGGATCAGAGTGTGGCTGGAAACCCTTAGCAAGACTCAGATCCAGAATCGCGAAGTTTGGGTCGGTGAGGTTCTCGGAGAACTGGACCCACTCATCTCTAATATATATATACATATATATATATATATATATATACACACACACACACACACACACACACACACACACACACACACACACACACACACACACACACACACACACATATACATATAGTCTTTATGGACTTGAGGAGCCTGCACACTGCAAGTATCCGGTTTTTCATTTATTGCTCCTCTCACTGATGTCACATTGAGATCATACATAACAGTTTCTTTCTAGGTCACTAAGCTATACAATAGTGAAAACGCAATCCACATTCATCCATTGGTTTTTGCATGATGCCAGAACGAATAGACAGAAAACAGGCAAACAGACAGAAAAATTCCACAATATTGTTTTTTCGTCTCCGTACAGTAGTTCATAAACAATCTCTAGACCCCTTAACTTCATATTTCCTGACATTTCGTAAACTCACTTCATGAAACTTGGATACATCACTGCAATGCGTGCACCGGCAAAATGTGAGGTTAAGGGGTCTATTAATACCGCTTTTACACCACCTGAAATATTGCTAGCAGTGTTAAAGGGTCCTTCTCCAAAACCCCGGGTCCATTTTCCCGGGAATCCAACCCGGCTTGCATGCAGGGTTGGACACGGGTAAGACCCGCGGTAGAAGGCGGTGAGAATGGGTAAGCCAGGTCATCCGACCCAGTACCTATTTACAACATGGCAGACCTCCCGAACTGCAGTGTCCAGTGGGTGGTCGGGATGCTGGGGGTCACGGTGCATGCTGTCTATGCAGACAGCAGCACTGTGTCAGGTGCCTGGAAGCGCTGGAGGCAGGGGGCAGCACGGCAGGGGGCAGCACAGTAGCTTCTATATTGCTGGCCTTGCCCCCAGCGAGACGCTCCGGAGTCCTGATCTGCGGGGTTTCCCTGCGCTTGGAGATAACGTCATCTCTTAATGCCAGCCCAAAAGACACTGCACCCAGGCAGTGCCGTAACTAGGCATTTTAGCGCTGTGTGCAAGAAACGACAGTGGCGCCCCCCCATGTAAGATAGGGGCAGTGAGCGCCACAGGCACGCATTTTTTTATAGGGGCGTGGCTTCACGGGGAAGGGGCGTGGCCACAAAATAATAGCAATTCATACTACGGTGCACAGTAGTCTACATTATTCAAATTACGCTGCACAGTAGCGCCACTACACCAGGTAGAGCCCCTTTTATACATTACAGCAGACAGCGTCCCCCTTTTTACACATTACAGCAGACAGTCCCCCTTTTTACACATTGCGGCAGCCAGTCCCCCTTTTTACACATTGCGGCAGCCAGGCCCCCTTTTTACACATTGCGGCAGCCAGTCCCCCTTTTTACACATTGCGGCAGCCAGGCCCCCTCTTTACACATTGCGGCAGCCAGTCCCCCTTTTTACACATTGCGGCAGCCAGGCCCCCTTTTTACACATTGCGGCAGCCAGTCCCCCTTTTTACACATTGCGGCAGCCAGGCCCCCTCTTTACACATTGCGGCAGCCAGTCCCCCTTTTTACACATTGCGGCAGCCAGTCCCCCTTTTTACACATTTGCGGCAGCCAGGCCCCCTTTTTACACATTGCGGCAGCCAGTCCCCCTTTTTACAGCCAGTCCCCCCTTTTTACACATTGCGGCAGCCATCCCCCTTTTTACACATTGCGGCAGCCATCCCCCTTTTTACACATTGCGGCAGCCAGGACCCCTTTTTACACATTGCGGCAGCCAGGCCCCCTTTTTACACATTGCGGCAGCCAGTCCCCCTTTTTACAGCCAGTCCCCCCTTTTTACACATTGCGGCAGCCATCCCCATTTTTACACATTGCGGCAGCCATCCCCCTTTTTACACATTGCGGCAGACGGTGACCCCCTGAGAGAGAGAGAGAGAGAGAGAGAGAAAGAGAGATATACTTACCATCTCCCTGCTGGCAGTCGGGCTCCTCGTGCAGCTCCCTCGGTGCAGGCAGTGAGGTGAGAAGGAGGAGGAGGGAGGGGGAGCAGGGAGCCGCAGCAGCGCTATGTCATTGGTAGTAAGCGCCGCTGCAGCATCCCCCTCTCCTTCCGTATTGACTGCCTGGCGCTGCTGTGGATGCTGGGATGGAGTAACCGCATCCCAGCATCCACAGCAGCGCCAGGCAGCCAATACAGAAGGAGAGGGGGATGCTGCAGCGGCGCTTACTACCAATGACACAGCGCTGCTGCGGCTCCCTGCTCCCCCTCCCTCCTCCTCCTTCTCCGCTGCCCGGGGCTGGTCCTCTTCTCCCTCCACAGCGCAGCGCACGGCGCACACAGCAGAGGCGGCATGTAATGAGTCAATTTGACTCATTACATGCCGCTGGCCGTGCGCCCTCAGGGCAACTGCGCTGTGTGCCAAGCCCACTTGGCACACACGTAGTTACGGCCCTGCACCCAGGTGCAGAGTAAACAGTGCTGATCCGGGAATATCCCGGATTGGCACTATGGTGTAAAAGGAGGGAGTCCCGTTCTGACTCGGCTTGGAACCGTGTTCCAAATCCCGGGTCAGATTCGGGATTTTGGTGTAAAAGGGGTATTACTAATACCCCTTTTACACCGCCTATTTTGATTGCATAACTGCGGTGTAGAAGGGCCCAGTTGGAATAATCTGGGTCGAGTGACCTGGTATTCCAACTCGGGTAGCTTGCAGGGTTGAACACGGGTTTAACCTGTCTTGCTGTGCTGCTGTTAGGGTCTCCTGCCCTGTGCTGCCACGTCGTCATGGCAACCGGGAGACAAGTGCTAGTGGAGTAACCTGAGCGCAGCTGATACTCCGGTTCGGGTCTTTTGCTGTGCAGTGGTTATAGGCTCTGTGCACGGCAGGGGATCCGGTGCTGGTTTTTGTGCTCACAGTCTGTGAGGTCTGAGTGGGGCGTGGACAGCACCTGCTTTATAAGGCCTCTTTTCAGGGTAAGCAGATGCTGCTGAATCTTTGTTGGTTAGTCAGTTCATGAAAGTTAGCCAGTACTGTGTAGCTTTGTATTTGTTTGTTGCTTACTGCAAATAGGCCTGGGGATTTGGTATTACACTCTGCCAATCCAGACCTAGCAGTAAGACTGGAGTCAGTCGTTTAGCTTGCTGGGGTTCTGTTACTACTCTGTGAACTTAGCAAGTTTGCGGCTGTATTCTAAGACTTGCCTGTCTAATCCTGTCTCACTGTGCTAGGTGTCAGGGGTCAGTTTAGTGGCAGTAAGCTAAAACCTGTGCACTGCAAGTGAGAAATAGGATTGTGGAGACTCTCCTTGTGTCTATCATTCCATCTCTGACCAAGGAGTTTACTGCCACACCCGTTGGTAACCCTTTAGGGTTTTGCTGTTGCCCTTAGCAACAGCATTTCGGGTTCTCTACGTATTAAAACACAACATCTTGCTTTTTCCATCTGTGCAGTTCTAATACAAGGGAGATACCCAGTTCCTTAGCCTCTGGGCTTCTCTGTTCACTTTGTGTGTATTTTGTTACCCTATTACCTTCTGTGTACGTTATGTCATATTCCCCAGTTTGTCTGTGAGTCCATTTGTTTTGCATAACAGTTCAAACACCAGTACATTCCTGCAGACACTGGAGTGCATAACAGTTCTGACACCAGTACTTTCCTGCAGGCACTGGTGTGCATAACATATTCAGCAGCCCAATACTCCTGTTGAAATTTTGTGGGAATATGGAGCATACCCCTCAAAATACGTTGCAACAGGTGGTCGATCAGGTGCAGGTCCTGACTCGACAATTTAATGATTTGTCCATTAAAATGCACACCTCCCAGGCTGCTGGCGGAGCTCCCGCAGCAGCAGCACCTGCAGGGGTTAAGGAGCCGAAAGTAAATCTCCCGGATCGTTTTTCTGGAGATCGCTCGCAGTTCTTTTGTTTCAAGGAGAGCTGCAAGCTATACTTCCGGCTTAGGCCTCAGTCTTCTGGGTCGGAGATTCAGCGGGTGGGCATAGTGATTTCCTTGCTACAAGGAGACCCACAGGTCTGGGCATATGGGTTGCAGCCTGACTGTCCGTCGCTTAAAAGTGTTGATGCTTTTTTTACGGCACTGGGCATGTTGTATGATGACCCTGACAAGACGGCCTCAGCGGAGGCTCAGATTTCGATCCTTAAGCAAGGGCGAAGGCCAGTTGAGGTTTACTGTACGGAGTTTCGGAGGTTGGCCCATGATACCCAGTGGAATGACCCAGCCCTGAGACACCAGTACCGAAGAGGTCTTTCTAACCAGATAAAGGACCAACTGGTACAATATCCCTTGCCTGATAGCTTGGATCAGCTCATGCAGTTATCCATCCGGGTGGATAGACGGCTGAGAGAGCGTAGGCTTGAAAGGGAGACTGAGATTTCCTTCCTTCCCAAGGGAACCTCAGACTCTGAGGAATTTTCTGAGGAGCCTATGCAGATTGGGGCTACCCGCCTCTCCTCGCGTGAGAAGACGCGGAGGAGACAGCAGGGGTTGTGTTTGTACTGTGGGAATAAAGGTCATGTGGTAGTATCATGCCCAGAAAAGCCGGAAAACTTCAGGGCCTGAGGGTGATGGGAAATATCCTGTCAGGCCAGAAGTCAGAATTTCCCAAGAAGACTTTTATCATTCCGGTGACCTTGAAGATCCTCGGTCAAACTGTCAAGACTGAGGCCTTTGTGGACAGTGGGGCCGACGGGGTTTTTATGGACCGCCAATTCGCCCTGAAACACTCTGTTCCCTTAGTACCCTTGGCATCGGAAATTGAGATCTGTGGGTTAAACGGGGAACCATTATCCCAAGGTAAAATTACCTCTTGCACTAGCCAGATTTCTTTGTTTATTGGAGCCACACACTCTGAAAAATTGTCCTTTTATGTGACTGTCTGTACTTTTGCCCCATTGGTGTTGGGGTTACCCTGGTTAAGGGCCCACAATCCTCAATTTGACTGGGTCTCTGGGGAGATTCTTAGTTGGGGTACTGATTGTTTCAGGAGTTGCTTGAGCCTTCCAGTCAGGCTCTCGCAGCTAAGTTTGCCAGGATTGCCAGGGTGTTATGCAGATTTTGCGGACGTGTTCTCCAAAAAAGTTGCAGAGGTACTACCTCCCCATCGCCCCTATGACTGTGCCATTGATTTGTTGCCAAATGCTAAGCTTCCCAAGAGCAGGTTGTACTCCCTGTCACGTCCTGAGACTCAGGCTATGGCAGAGTACATTCAGGAGAACTTGGCTAAGGGATTTATCAGACCTTCACAGTCTCCAGTTGGGTCGGGGTTCTTCTTCGTGGGTAAAAAGGACGGTTCGTTGCGACCCTGCATCGACTTCAGGGAATTGAACCGTATCACGATTAAAAACTCATACCCACTGCCTCTCATTTCGGTCTTGTTTGACCAGCTTCGGCACTGCCACCATTTTTTCTAAGATTGACCTACGCGGTGCGTACAATCTAATCCGAATAAGAGAGGGGGATGAATGGAAGACTGCCTTTAATACCCACTCAGGGCATTATGAATATTTGGTGATGCCTTTTGGGCTCTGTAATGCCCCGGCAGTCTTCCAGGATTTCATGAATGATGTGCTCAGGGAATATTTGGATAGATTCTTAGTTGTATACTTAGATGACATCCTAATCTTCTCCCATTCCCTGGAGGAACATCGGAAGCATGTACGCTTAGTCCTCCAGAAACTCAGAGACCACCGGCTTGGGGCGAAGCTGGAGAAGTGCGAATTTGAAGTTCAGCAAATCGCATTTCTAGGATATATTATCTCCCCAGAAGGTTTCCAAATGGAGGGTTCCAAGGTACAGGCAGTCCTGGATTGGGTGCAGCCCACTAGTTTGAAGGCGCTTCAGCGTTTCCTGGGCTTTGCGAATTTTTATAGACGATTTATCGCTGGATTTTCGTCTATAGTGGCGCCCTTGGTGGCACTCACTAAGAAAGGGGCGGATGTTGCTCACTGGTCTTGTGAGGCTAAAGCGGCTTTTGCCCGTCTCAAAAGGGCATTTGTTTCGGCCAAGGTGCTGCGACACCCAGATCCAGAGCGTCCTTTTGTGGTGGAGGTGGATGCCTCTGAGATGGGTATTGGGGCAGTGCTTTCTCAGATGGGAGTGTCTGATAATCGCCTTCATCCCTGTGCTTACTTTTCCCGTAAATTTTCGCCTGCCGAGATGAATTATGACGTGGGTAACCGGGAATTGTTGGCTATTAAGGATGCACTCGAGGAGTGGAGACACTGGCTTGAGGGGGCTAAGTTTGTGGTCTCAATTCTCACTGACCATAAGAATCTGGCATATTTAGAGTCAGCGAAGCGTCTCAATGCCAGGCAGGCACGATGGGCTTTGTTTTTTGCTCGCTTTAATTTTTTGATAACATATCGCCCTGGGTCAAAAAACATCAAGGCTGATGCGCTCTCGCGGAGTTTTGCTCCAATCCAGGAGACCACCGAGGAGCCGTTGCCCATTGTTTCCCCATCATGTATTAAAGTGGGCATTACCCAGGACCTCTTATCATTAGTCCTTAGAGCACAGGAGCAGGCTCCTCCAGACCTTCCGGTAGGTCTTTTGTTTGTGCCTCCTAGGTTAAGACAGCGAGTGTTCCTGGAATTCCATGCCAAGAAGTCGGCAGGTCACCCGGGTATTGCCAGAACTCGGGAGTTGCTATCTAGGGCGGTGTGGTGGCCCTCGGTGGCTAAGGATGTGGATCAGTGGGTTCGGGCATGTGACATCTGTGCCCGAAATAAGACTCCTAGAGGGGTTCCTGTTGGCCCATTACATCCACTCTCTATCCCATCTAAGCCATGGACTCACATTTCAATGGATTTTGTGGTGGACTTTCCCAAATCCTCGGGGATGACAGCCATCTGGGTTGTCGTTGACAGGTTTTCGAAGATGGCGCACTTCGTTCCACTGGTTGGGCTGCCATCAGCCAGACGCCTGTCTGAATTATTTATGCTGCATGTTGTGCGTCTCCACGGGTTGCCACTTGATGTGGTCTCTGACCGCGGATCCCAGTTTGTGGCCAAATTCTGGAGGGCATTTTGTTCCGATCTCCAGATTTCTGTCAGCTTGTCGTCAGGCTACCATCCGCAGTCTAATGGGCAGACTGAAAGGGTGAACCAGTCCTTGGAGCAGTTCCTTAGGTGTTATGTCTCCAAGTGTCAGACTGACTGGGTTGCTCATCTGTCCATGGCGGAGTTTGCCTATAACAATGCGGCTCACTCTGCTACAGGGATCTCTCCCTTCCTTTGTGTGTATGGGCATCATCCTAAGGCCAATTCTTTTGACCCCCTGGACTCCACGCCTGGTGGTTCCTCTGTGGTTTCTGTCCTTAGAGGTATTTGGCGGAAAGTGAAGAAAGCCCTTGTGTCTGTGTCATTAGTGACCAAAAGGGTTTTTGATAAGCGGAAAAGACCCTGCAGCTTCAAATTAGGAGACTTCGTCTGGTTGTCTACCAAGAATTTGAAGTTGAGACAGCCATCTCATAAGTTAGGGCCCCGGTTCATCGGCCCTTATAAGATCACCAGGGTTATCAATCCGGTGGCATTTCAGTTAGATCTGCCCTGTTCTTTGGGTATCAATAAAACATTTCATTGTTCCCTTTTAAAACGGGCGATTAGTAATCCTTCTTCCAGTGGAAGACCTTCCCCTCTTCTGATACGTGGCCAGAGGGAGTTTGTTGTTGAAAGGATTCTTGACTCCAAGGTGGTTCGGGGTCGGCTGTCATTTTTGGTGCACTGGAAGGGGTATGGCCCGGAGGAGCGGTCGTGGGTGCGCAGTTGTGATCTTCATGCCCCCAGACTGATACGCTCTTTCTTCTCGCAGTTCCCCGATAAACCCGGTGGTAGGGGTTCTTTGACCCCTCGTCAGAGGGGGGGTACTGTTAGGGTCTCCTGCCCTGTGCTGCCACGTCGTCATGGCAACCGGGAGACAAGTGCTAGTGGAGTAACCTGAGCGCAGCTGATACTCCGGTTCGGGTCTTTTGCTGTGCAGTGGTTATAGGCTCTGTGCACGGCAGGGGATCCGGTGCTGGTTTTTGTGCTCACAGTCTGTGAGGTCTGAGTGGGGCGTGGACAGCACCTGCTTTATAAGGCCTCTTTTCAGGGTAAGCAGATGCTGCTGAATCTTTGTTGGTTAGTCAGTTCATGAAAGTTAGCCAGTACTGTGTAGCTTTGTATTTGTTTGTTGCTTACTGCAAATAGGCCTGGGGATTTGGTATTACACTCTGCCAATCCAGACCTAGCAGTAAGACTGGAGTCAGTCGTTTAGCTTGCTGGGGTTCTGTTACTACTCTGTGAACTTAGCAAGTTTGCGGCTGTATTCTAAGACTTGCCTGTCTAATCCTGTCTCACTGTGCTAGGTGTCAGGGGTCAGTTTAGTGGCAGTAAGCTAAAACCTGTGCACTGCAAGTGAGAAATAGGATTGTGGAGACTCTCCTTGTGTCTATCATTCCATCTCTGACCAAGGAGTTTACTGCCACACCCGTTGGTAACCCTTTAGGGTTTTGCTGTTGCCCTTAGCAACAGCATTTCGGGTTCTCTACGTATTAAAACACAACATCTTGCTTTTTCCATCTGTGCAGTTCTAATACAAGGGAGATACCCAGTTCCTTAGCCTCTGGGCTTCTCTGTTCACTTTGTGTGTATTTTGTTACCCTATTACCTTCTGTGTACGTTATGTCATATTCCCCAGTTTGTCTGTGAGTCCATTTGTTTTGCATAACAGTTCAAACACCAGTACATTCCTGCAGACACTGGAGTGCATAACAGTTCTGACACCAGTACTTTCCTGCAGGCACTGGTGTGCATAACAGCTGCATAGGCGGGAAGCCGGGTTGATGTGACCCGTTTCCTGTTCACTCTGTCTGGAGGGGCGGCGCTTGGAGATCATGTGATCTCCAAGCACCGCCCCTGCTGCATCACCTTTG
The DNA here is from genome assembly GCF_028390025.1 of Pseudophryne corroboree. Taxonomy (NCBI): domain Eukaryota; kingdom Metazoa; phylum Chordata; class Amphibia; order Anura; family Myobatrachidae; genus Pseudophryne; species Pseudophryne corroboree. The sequence continues at coordinate 1,139,455,590 of NC_086444.1, forward strand.
ACGTCACCAACCCGGCAATATGCTGGGTTGGAAACAGCGGTTACGAGGGGTCTGAGGCGGGTTGCAGCCGGGTAGCACCACTGTCAGGCTGCCTGGTGCGACCCGTCTCATTCAGTACAAAAGAGGTATAAGCCTTAGAGAGAGATAAAGTGAACGGATATAAAGTACTAACCAACTAGCTCCTTCTGTAACTGTCTTTTTTTCAACCCCAGCCTGTAACATGGCAGTTAGGAGCTGATTGGCTGGTACTTTATCTCTGTCCACTTTTTTTCTCTCATAGGCTTATTACATAGACCCCTCGATTAGAAATGTTGAATTATTAGACTCACATAGAGGTTGTGTGACTTTTCTATAAAAGTTACCTGGCAGAAGTACATGAGAAAGTGGGGAAATTATCCTGAGCCCCAAAAAGTGACAACTAACATAGCAGTACCATATAGAACAGGCCTATCAAACTCAAAATCCCAACCGGGCCGATTGATCAAGGTCAAGATTGTGTGGGCCGCAAGGAAAAGAAAAGAAAGGTTTATTATTATGAAACACCAACAATAAAGTTTAATCAAAGAAATGTCAGGTGTCATTGAACCTTTTTCCATCAGAAAAGAAATTTGGACTGACTCATTTGCTATATAACATCAGAGAGGAGTGCTACAAGTTAGGCTCGCAAACCTACTGTACATAAAAATCTGTAAGTAAATAGATAGGCTCCGTGGTGTAGTGATAATTACCTCTGTCAGAATACTGCACTATTTTAAAGTTATCAGGGTCAGGGCTAGTTCATGGCAAGGCTGCTGCCTCCGGGGTACTGGCTATGGTGGTAGGCGAGAGGGTGGGGCTCCCAGTCTCAATGTTGGTTTGCAGTGGTGTGCAACGTCTCTCCCCAGCAGGCAGCAGGGCCGCAACTAGGGGGGGTCCTAAGCGGGCATGTGCCCCAGGTGCAGGATTTGAGGGGGCGCCGAGGAGTTAGAGAGGAGCAGGTTTTTTTTTTTTAAAAACGGCAGTGCTGTGTTTCTCCAGTGAGACAGCAGATAGCTCCCAGGGCAGTGTCTCTGTTCCACCTGTCTGCCCGCAGCTGGCTCCGACGCTCTGCGGGTGAGCTCCAGTACCTGGGATCTCTCCTATGCCGGCCATTGTTTTAAACTCTCTTCATTGCCATGCAGTGCAGCGACTAGCGTGCAGTGCACCATGCAAGCTACAGAAGCGAGCTGTTGGTGCTGTGTTTTTCAGCAGGCTATGATCCTGGCTGCCTGCCCAGCACCAACCGATAAAAAGCTGCCAGATACACACCATTGAGAGGACACGCTGCCCCAGGCTTTTGCTTGTTAACAGGTGCAGTCCCTGATGTTAGAGAAATCCAAGCCTCACTTTCTAGCTATTCACTTGACAGTGGAAACAAAGAGCCTGGACAACCACCAACTCACACAGAGTATCACTACAGCTGCTTTATAGTGAGTTTAAAGACAAACTTTATTATTGGCACTGTGCTCCCAGTTAGCAGTATCAACCTCTGCTTTGCCTCCCAGATGGGGGGATTTAGAGGAGCTTATAGGGGGGATGTAGGGTAGTGATGTAGTGTATCATATAGGGTATGTAGTGTAATAATGTATTGCAGTATATAGGAGCATGTAGTGTACTGACGTGGTGTAGCATATAAGAAGATGTAGTGTGGTGATGTAATGTATTATTATTATTACATTTTATTTATAAGGCGCCACAAGTGTTTCGCAGCGCCATACAAAGACAGTACAGGGAGACAAAACATAGCATTACAGTAAATAGATAACAAAAATAGAGTACAAATAACAAAGAGCAACACAATTCTCAAAACATAGTACAGCTAAGATGTAAGTAGCGAGGGAATACTCATCGTACTACTTGGGGCTGGCGGCCATAGATATAGATGAGCCTTTACCAGCAGGAGAAAAAGTGGATAAAGATGGTCGTTGAGTAGGAGAGAGCTGTGAGTGAAATGTGTCAAGAAGAGGGCTTTGACAACAAAAGGAAAGAGGGCCCTGCTCTGAAGAGCTAACAATCTAGTGGGAAGGGTCAACAGACAGATGACATGAGGTGCAAGCAAGCGGGAGGCAGCCTGATGGCAGTATGTAAGCAAAGCAGAGATGTTCAAGGCATGAGGCAGGGGGATGGAGGAGCAGCCTCAGGACTAGGTTATGCATCAGAAGGGTACGCTTTGATGAATAGGTGGGTTTTTAGTGCCCGTTTGAAGCATTGCCTGGTAGGGGAGAGCCTAATGGAGCGGGGGAGCACGTTCCACTGAAGGGGTGCAGCACGGGCAAAATCTTGACCTCGAGCATGGGAAGCAGTGACCAGGGCTGAGGAGAGGCGACGGTCATTGACCGGCCATAGGGGGCGGGAGGGAGTATGAAGGGAGAGGAGGTTGGAGATGTAGGGAGCAGTGGAATTAGAGATGGCCTTGTATTTGAGGGTGAGGAGTTTGAAGAGGATTCTGTTGGGGAATGGGAGCCAGTGCAGATTTTGTCAAAGGGGAGTGGCAGATGTGGAGCGGCAGGAGAGGAAGATAAGCCTAGCTGCGGAGTTGAGGTCAGAGTGGAAGGGAGCAAGATGGGAGCAAGTGAGGCCAGTGAGGAGAACATTGCAGTAGTCGAGTCGTGAGAAGACCAGTGAGTGGATGATAAGTTTAGTTGCACTCTGGGAGAGAAATGGCCTGATGCGAGCAATGTTGCATAGCTGGAACCGACAGGATTGTGCCAGAGCTTGGATGTGGGGTGCAAAGGAGAGGGAGGAGTCAAAAGTGATGCCCAAGCAGCGGAGTTGGGGAACGGGGGAGATGATGGTGTTGTCAACAGTGATAGAGATATTGGTAGGGGGTGTTGCTCTGGTTGGGGGAAAGATAATGAGTTCAGTTTTGTCCATGTTAAGCTTCAGAGAGCACTCAGCCATCCAGGAGGAGATGGCGGAGAGGCAGCTGGAAACCTGAGAGAGGACAGAGGACAGATCAGGAGAGGAGAAGTAGAGTTGTTTGTCATCAGCATAGAGGTGGTATTGAAGGCCAAAGGAGTTAATGAGTGCACCCAGGGAAGAGGTGTACAGGGAGAACAGAAGGGGGGCCTAGGACAGAACCCTGAGGGACACCAAGAGGAAGGATGGAAGGGTGTGAGGTGGTGCCTGAGGCAGACACAGAGAAGGAGCTGTTAGTGAGGTAAGAGGTAAACCAGTCAAGGACAGTGCTAGAGAGGCCAACGTTTTAGAGTGTACGGAGGAGGAGAGGATGATCCATGGTGTGAAAGGCAGCGGAGAGGTCCAGAAGGATGAGCAGAGAGAAGTGGCCCCTGGATTTGGTCAAAAGTAGGTCATTGGTGACTTTCACCAGGGAAGTTTCAGTGGAGTGGAGTGGGCGAAATCCAGACTGTAGTGGATCAAGGATGGAGCTGTCAGAAAGGTAGCTTGTGAGACGGCTGTAGACCAGACGTTCAAGTAGTTTGGAGGCGAATGGGAGAAGAGAGATGAGGCGGTAGCTAGTTGGTGATGAAGGGTCGAGGTTGTTTTTTTCAGAATAGGTGAGACCAGAGCATGTTTGAATGGTGAGGGAAAGATGCCAGTAGAGAGCGTTAGGTTAAAGAGGTGAGCAAGGTGGAAGCAGGCAGTGGTGGAGAGGAGAAGACGGGAGGGGAGGGGGACCAAGGGGAAGGTTGAGGGGGGGAGGATAAGATGATGGAGTGGACTTCCTTGTCTGTAGTGGGACGGAAGGGATAGATGGAGGGGCAGAATGATGGGGACAGGGGGGCAGCAGAGGGGTGACGGGAGGAGATGTCGTGTCAGATATCCTCAATTTTGAAGATGAAGAAAGAGGCAAAGTCAGTGGCAGTGAGTGAGGATGGGAGGGGAGGAGGAGGGCAGCAAAGGAGAGTGTTGAAAGTTTCAAAGAGACGGCGTGGATTGGAAGACTGAGAAGAGATGAGTACTTGGAAAAAGGATTGCTTGGCGAAGGGCAGCGCTGTAGGAGGAGCGAATAAACTTGAAATGGAGGAAGTCTGCCAGAGAGCGAGATTTCCTCCAGGAGTGTTCAGTGTAGCGTGGACATTTTTGTAAGAATCGTGTTAGTTTGGTGTGCCAGGGTTAAGGTTTGGAGCGGCGGAGGGGGACAGAGGAGAGGGGGGCCACAGAGTTGAGAGCAGTGGTTAGGGAAGTGTTATAGAAGGAGGCTGCCTGGTTGGGACAAGACATAGTTGGAAGAGGAGAGAGGAACGTCTCGAGGTAGGACAGGATAGCGGGGTCAAGAGACCCGAGATTGCGTCTGGTGATGGTGGATCTGGGCATGGAGAGGAGAAGGGAAGATGGGAGGGTGAAAGAAAGCAGAGAAAGCAGATGGTGGTCAGAGAGAGGGAAGGAAGAGTTTGAGAAATTGGAGAGATCACATCGGTGGGTGAAGACAAGGTCGAGGGAATGGCCGAGATTGTGAGTAGGGGTGGAGGTCCATTGAGAAAGTCCAAAGGAGGTGGAAGCATACAGGGTATGTAGTGCAGTGTACAGTATAGGGACATGTAGTGTAGTGATGTAGTTCAGCATGTAGGGGATGTACTGTAGTATAGTGATGTAGTGGGGGGGGGGGGGGGTGCAAGGCACAGGGCTAGTCTGCCCAGCATGTCAGGTCCCCCCCCCCCCCCCCGCAGATGTACAAAAGCATCGCACAGCAGCGATGCTTTTGCACTTCAGGAGTAGCTCCCGGCCAGCGCAGCTTTTGCGTGCTGGCCGGGAGCTACTCGTCACTGCCCGAGTCACAGCGGCTGCGTGTGACATCACGCAGCTGCTGCGGCCCGACCCCCGCATGGTCCGGCCACGCCTGCATTGGCCGGACCGCGCCCACAAAACGGCGTCCAAACGCCACCGTGCCTCCCCCTCTTGCCCAGCGACCACCTCTTCCTGTCAATCAGGCAGATTCGATCGCTAGGCAATGACAGCCGTCGGCTTTCAGCCATGCGCCGGTGCACTGCAGCGCCGGCACATGTGCACTTCTGACCTGTCGCTGCGCTGCGAACGGCAGCGTACGATCAGGTCAGAATGACTCCCTTAGTGCAGTTATATAGTGCAATGTATGGGGACACACATGGGGGCATGTAGTGGAACACACTGCTGGGGGGTGCATGTGACGCTTAAGGCATTTGGGGCACATGGGGGAGTATTGTCCAATAGTATCCCCTTTTTTCCCTGCAATTTTTGATAATCTGATTATTTTAGCCTGACTGGTTTTTTTTTTGGTGGGGGGTGGGGGTGGGGTGGGGGGTGAGGCGCCAAATTACTGCCTTGCCCTGGGTGACGAAAATCCTAGTTTCGGCCATGCAGCCAGGTGATGTTAATGGTGCAATGCTTGCGCGTTGAGAAGGCATGCGCATGGGGAAGGTTCGGCCCACATTCCACTTGTTTTCTCTTAGTATTGTGGGGCCGCTACAAATATGCCATCTGATATAGAAGGTTATTAGTGACCATAAAGAAAATACTGATGGTTCTTAAAGGGTGTCACAAGACTGATTTTTGCATTATTTTCTTAATGGTAAAAAATATTAGGAAACAAGTAATTTTAAGCAACTGAAAGTCTCTACGGACATTTTTCTGTACCCTAAAATACTGTAAAGTGTTTTTCAATGTTTTTCTATAAGTTGGGGGAAAAACAAGTTTAGCTCCCATATGCAAGTTCTAAGACCACTCTCCCATCAGTACAACACCTGTACATACATTTCGCACATCATTTAACCCATTATTGAGAAATTTGCCTGAAAACCAACATCTTTATTAGCCAAATAATGCTTTTTAACCCCTCCAAGTGCAGGATCATTAATTGAGCGATGTTTACCTGACATGTATACCTTAAAATAAAGATTTTCCTTTTCTACCTGCTTTTGTGGGTCCACACAAAACATGTGAATTTGCTGGGAAAATGTAATGCGAGTTAGGAAATGAATAGCAAATGCAATTCTCTGTGCAAATTCGCTGGGAAAAAGGTTTGCTTTACCCAACTCACTCCTAACTGAATTGAATCCTTTGAGTGGGGCTCTCAATTCCCCCTGTGCCACATGACATGGCTTATTTTAGCAATGACAAAAAGTGTGGCTGGGGAAAGAAGAGAAAATATTGGCAACCACCATAATTTCATGCAGTGTAGTGGAGGCAGGTGTTCAGTACCGTTATCCAGTGGTGGATTTCCTAGTAGTCACATAAGGCACGTGCCTAGGGGTGGCACTTGCATTGGGGCAGCACACCAGGCTGGTGAGGCCAGGTGAGTCTTTTTTTTTGTCATTACAACTCTTTAAAAAAATAATAATATTATTTTAAGTGACGGGAATGGGATAATGTCAGTAAATAGTGGTTATGGGAGGTGGTAGTGGGGTGAGACGGGGCTGCTTAGGTGGTCTTAAGGCATATGGACTGTCCCCGAAATGAAGGTGGCAGTGATGTGATGTGTGTGGGGGGAGTGTGTGGGGGGAGTGCGGACAATAAAGTGCTTAGGGGTGGCCTTACCCCGAAATCCACCACTGTCATTATCTATAAGTTTGAGGACAGTGTGAATAACTGGTGAATGTGTTCTTGGAGTGAGTGTTGTTTTGGGGGAATGTCATTGTCCACTACATGAAACAGTAATTATCCAGGACCTCGGAATCACCTCCTGGTAACTTTGTGCTACCAAAAGTCTCTATTACAAATAGTGCAAAGAGAGAACAAAATGATTTGTTTCCTGCTGTCTTGTTTCAGTTCCTGTTTTTCCTTCTTTGTTAGCTGCGACATTATTTGCCAAAGTCCCTAATAATGTTTCAATTAATTACAGCCAATTTACTGTCCAGAGTCTGTTTAGAAGAAGACAGTATTTCTCAGCCATCCGTGAATACATCGCTCTATGGGAAGTTATCAAAGTTCCAGCAGCTAAGCAATTGCAAACCTTGATAAACCTCCTTGACAGACAGTCACGAACAGCACACTCTGAGGTTTTCAGCTGTCTTTCATCAGGTCGTTATAAATGATAGGCTAGAAATCAATGGATAGTTCTATCAAAATTTTCTGCCATGAAATATTAACACATATAAATCAATCACATTATACATGTATGTCTTCATTTAATGTTGTCTATTTCATTTAGACAAAAGAGTCATGGAAATACCACATAATGTATTCTTCATTTTCTCTCGTTGCTAAATGTTAATTACTTAATTATTCTGATTTAATATATTATATAGGATACAGTATATAGTAAATATAATTTCATGTAAAAATATACTTTCAATGTACTATGTAGACAATGCTGCAATTTACCCAAACCAATATATTTTCCAAGAAAAGTAATCTTACCCATTGTCAGGTGGTATATTTATTTATGATACCAGAAAATAGCATGACTCAGTGCAAAAGGTGTTGTTTGTCGCAGTTTCACACAGCTGCTTAGGGGGCTTGCAGGAATGGGTTAAGTGCAGTGGTTGGCCCAGGTGCAAAAATTTGCTTTGGGTCCCCCTCCTCCACTCTACCCCAAGTTCACAATATGCCACATGGCAGAGGGTGACAGAGAGGGGCAGTGGCTGAAAGGGAGAAGCAGAGGGTGACAGGGAGAGGCAGTGGGTGAAGAGGAGAGGGTGATGAGAGGTTGACAGGGAGAGGGTGATCCAACCAAGAAATACAGTGGATGGCATTGAGAGGGTGCCAAGGAGAGGCAGTGGGTGACAAGGAGAAGGTGACAGACAGTGGGGACTGCGGCGATGTTTGAGCAATTTATCAAACTGTGGTAAGCTCAGATTTTTATAAAACCATATTGCCCTCTCAGCAGTGGCGTATTTAAAATGGGTGCAGTGTGTGTGGTGCACAGGGGCCCCCGGGGTCGAGGGGGGCCCACTCCCATACCCTGCTCCCTTTTTATTCAGTACTTACCCTCCGGAGTCCCGCGTCGGCAGCAGCAGCGCTGCAGGAATCACCAGGAAAATGGCGCGGCTGAAATTTTCCGACATTTCATGCATGTGCATTAAGGAAATATCTGGGAAAATGCGTGTTGTGCCATTTTCCCAGAGACCTATGCCAACAAGAGAGGAGGTGGCCCAGATGGAGTCTGAACACGGGGCCTCCTCCTCACTTGATAATCCCCTGCTCCTCTGGATAGCTTTATGTATACTCATGGTGTAGTCTGGAGCCCAAAGTCTTAGCTGTACTGTGTGTGATCTTCTTGTGCATGCACAGTACAGAAGTAATAAAAAAAACCTCACTGGGCATGCTCACCCTTATTGGCTTGTGCATGCCCAGTAGGCCTGTGAGCCCACCACATCCTCTAGTGATCAGGTTCTAGACTGCGCACTTGAGCTATACATTATATTGCACAGGACTATGGTGTATTTGCTACAGTGCATTCCTGTTATTAATCTGGTACATTATATACATATTATACATGCACTAGCAATATTTACTATACAGATGGAGCCATCCTCATCTATCCCTTTAATAGGATTAACTGAGCCAGGGCAGTCAGACTTAATCCCCTGCTGTATTGTTCTCTCTGTATTGTATTGTAGCTTAGAACAATAGATGAAAGGTTTATGCTAATAAACCATGGTGCTCCTAGGCGCAGCAGAGAAGCCAAGATGAGCGAGGCTCCATCTGTATATATATATATATATATATATATATATATTTATCTATCAAGGTACCCAGACCTTGCACCATTTCAAAAGTATATATACATTTTTTTTTATTAAGGCACTGTATGACACATAATCATTTTTTTTTAGTTTGACACATTATCATTGTACAATTATTATAAGCCAGTAAGATACAGAGTCCACAAATGCACAATAAGCAATATCAAAGACCTGTTGTATGTTCATGTAAAATGTATATGTAGCAACCAAACATAAAATATTATAGTGTAAATTAGAAATGTGCACTTGAAATTTTTCGGGTTTTGTGTTTTGGTTTTGGGTTCGACCGCGTTTTGTCAAAACCTCACCGAATTTTTTTTGTCGGATTCGGGTGTGTTTTGGATTCGGGTGTTTTTTTCAAAAAACACTAAAAAACAGCTTAAATCAAAGAATTTGCGGGTCATTTTGATCCCAAAGTATTATTAACCTCAAAAACCATAATTTCCACTCATTTTCAGTCTATTCTGAATACCTCACACCTCACAATATTATTTTTAGTCCTAAAATTTGCACCGAGGTCGCTGGATGACTAAGCTAAGCGACCCTAGTGGCCGACACAAACACCGGGCCCATCTAGGAGTGGCACTGCAGTGTCACGCAGGATGGCCCTTCCAAAAAACACTCCCCAAACAGCACATGACGCAAAGAAAAAAAGAGGCGCAATGAGGTAGCTGTGTGAGTAAGATAAGCGACCCTAGTGGCCGACACAAACACCGGGCCCATCTAGGAGTGGCACTGCAGTGTCACGCAGGATGGCCCTTCCAAAAAACACTCCCCAAACAGCACATGACGCAAAGAAAAAAAGAGGCGCAATGAGGTAGCTGTGTGAGTAAGATAAGCGACCCTAGTGGCCGACACAAACACCTGGCCCATCTAGGAGTGGCACTGCAGTGTCACGCAGGATGGCCCTTCCAAAAAACACTCCCCAAACAGCACATGACGCAAAGAAAAATGAAAGAAAAAAGAGGTGCAAGATGGAATTGTCCTTGGGCCCTCCCACCCACCCTTATGTTGTATAAACAGGACATGCACACTTTAACCAACCCATCATTTCAGTGACAGGGTCTGCCACACGACTGTGACTGAAATGACGGGTTGGTTTGGACCCCCACCAAAAAAGAAGCAATTAATCTCTCCTTGCACAAACTGGCTCTACAGAGGCAAGATGTCCACCTCATCATCATCCTCCGATATATCACCGTGTACATCCCCCTCCTCACAGATTATCAATTCGTCCCCACTGGAATCCACCATCTCAGCTCCCTGTGTACTTTGTGGAGGCAATTGCTGCTGGTCAATGTCTCCACGGAGGAATTGATTATAATTCATTTTAATGAACATCATCTTCTCCACATTTTCTGAAAGTAACCTCGTACGCCGATTGCTGACAAGGTGAGCGGCGGCACTAAACACTCTTTCGGAGTACACACTTGTGGGAGGGCAACTTAGGTAGAATAAAGCCAGTTTGTGCAAGGGCCTCCAAATTGCCTCTTTTTCCTGCCAGTATAAGTACGGACTGTGTGACGTGCCTACTTGGATGCGGTCACTCATATAATCCTCCACCATTCTTTCAATGGGGAGAGAATCATATGCAGTGACAGTAGACGACATGTCCGTAATCGTTGACAGGTCCTTCAGTCCGGACCAGATGTCAGCATCAGCAGTCGCTCCAGACTGCCCTGCATCACCGCCAGCGGGTGGGCTCGGAATTCTGAGCCTTTTCCTCGCACCCCCAGTTGCGGGAGAATGTGAAGGAGGAGATGTTGACAGGTCGCGTTTCGCTTGACTTGACAATTTTCTCACCAGCAGGTCTTTGAACCCCAGCAGACTTGTGTCTGCCGGAAAGAGAGATCCAAGGTAGGTTTTAAATCTAGGATCGAGCACGGTGGCCAAAATGTAGTGCTCTGATTTCAACAGATTGACCACCCGTGAATCCTTGTTAAGCGAATTAAGGGCTCCATCCACAAGTCCCACATGCCTAGCGGAATCGCTCCGTGTTAGCTCCTCCTTCAATGTCTCCAGCTTCTTCTGCAAAAGCCTGATGAGGGGAATGACCTGACTCAGGCTGGCAGTGTCTGAACTGACTTCACGTGTGGCAAGTTCAAAGGGCAGCAGAACCTTGCACAACGTTGAAATCATTCTCCACTGCGCTTGAGACAGGTGCATTCCACCTCCTATATCGTGCTGAATTGTATAGGCTTGAATGGCCTTTTGCTGCTCCTCCAACCTCTGAAGCATATATAGGGTTGAATTCCACCTCGTTACCACTTCTTGCTTCAGATGATGGCAGGGCAGGTTCAGGCGTTTTTGGTGTTGCTCCAGTCTTCTGTACGTGGTGCCTGTACGCCGAAAGTGTCCCGCAATTCTTCTGGCCACCGACAGCATCTCTTGCACGCCCCTGTCGTTTTTTAAAAAATTCTGCACCACCAAATTCAAGGTATGTGCAAAACATGGGACGTGCTGGAATTTGCCCAGATTTAATGCACACACAATATTGCTGGCGTTGTCCGATGCCACAAATCCACAGGAGAGTCCAATTGGGGTAAGCCATTCCGCGATGATCTTCCTCAGTTGCCGTAAGAGGTTTTCAGCTGTGTGCGTATTCTGGAAACCGGTGATACAAAGCGTAGCCTGCCTAGGAAAGAGTTGGCGTTTGCGAGATGCTGCTACTGGTGCCGCCGCTGCTGTTCTTGCGGTGGGAGTCCATACATCTACCCAGTGGGCTGTCACAGTCATATAGTCCTGACCCTGCCCTGCTCCACTTGTCCACATGTCCGTGGTTAAGTGGACATTGGGTACAGCTGCATTTTTTAGGACACTGGTGACTCTTTTTCTGAGGTCTGTGTACATTTTCGGTATCGCCTGCCTAGAGAAATGGAACCTAGATGGTATTTGGTACCGGGGACACAGTACCTCCAACAAGTCTCTAGTTGGCTCTGCAGTAATGATGGATACCGGAACCACGTTTCTCACCACCCAGGATGCCAAGGCCTCAGTTATCCGCTTTGCAGCAGGATGACTGCTGTGATATTTCATCTTCCTCGCAAAGGACTGTTGGACAGTCAGTTGCTTGGTGGAAGTAGTAAAAGTGGTCTTACGATTTCCCCTCTGGGATGACCATCGACTCCCAGCAGCAACAACAGCAGCGCCAGCAGCAGTAGGTGTTACATGCAAGGATGCATCGGAGGAATCCCAGGCAGGAGAGGAATCGTCAGAATTGCCAGTGACATGGCCTGCAGGACTATTGGCATTCCTGGGGAAGGAGGAAATTGACACTGAGGGAGTTGGTGGGGTGGTTTGCGTGAGCTTGGTTACAAGAGGAAGGGATTTACTGGTCAGTGGACTGCTTCCGCTGTCGCCCAAAGTTTTTGAACTTGTCACTGACTTATTATGAATGCGCTGCAGGTGACGTATAAGGGAGGATGTTCCGAGGTGGTTAACGTCCTTACTCCTACTTATTACAGCTTGACAAAGGCAACACACGGCTTGACAAATGTTGTCCGCATTTCTGTTGAAATACTTCCACACCGAAGAGCTGATTTTTTTGGTATTTTCACCAGGCATGTCAACGGCCATATTCCTCCCACGGACAACAGGTGTCTCCCCGGGTGCCTGACTTAAACGAACCACCTCACCATCAGAATCCTCCTTGTCAATTTCCTCCCCAGCGCCAGCAACACCCATATCCTCCTCATCCTGGTGTACTTCAACACTGACATCTTCAATCTGACTATCAGGAACTGGACTGCGGGTGCTCCTTCCAGCACTTGCAGGGGGCGTGCAAATGGTGGAAGGCGCATGCTCTTCACGTCCAGTGTTGGGAAGGTCAGGCATCGCAACCGACACAATTGGACTCTCCTTGTGGATTTGGGATTTCGAAGAACGCACAGTTCTTTGCGGTGCTTTTGCCAGCTTGAGTCTTTTCATTTTTCTAGCGAGAGGCTGAGTGCTTCCATCCTCATGTGAAGCTGAACCACTAGCCATGAACATAGGCCAGGGCCTCAGCCGTTCCTTGCCACTCCGTGTGGTAAATGGCATATTGGCAAGTTTACGCTTCTCCTCCGACAATTTTATTTTAGATTTTGGAGTCCTTTTTTTACTGATATTTGGTGTTTTGGATTTTACATGCTCTGTACTATGACATTGGGCATCGGCCTTGGCAGACGACGTTGCTGGCATTTCATCGTCTCGGCCATGACTAGTGGCAGCAGCTTCAGCACGAGGTGGAAGTGGATCTTGATCTTTCCCTAATTTTGGAACCTCAACATTTTTGTTCTCCATATTTTAATAGGCACAACTAAAAGGCACCTCAGGTAAACAATGGAGATGGATGGATACTAGTATACTTATGGATGGACGAGCGACTGCCGACACAGAGGTAGCTACAGCCGTGGACTACCGTACTGTGTCTGCTGCTAATATAGACTGGATGATAATGAGATGAAATCAATATATATATATATATAATATCACACTAGTACTGCAGCCGGACAGGTATATATATTTATTATGTAATGACTGATGACGGACCTGCTGGACACTGTCAGCTCAGCAGCACCGCAGACTGCTACAGTAAGCTACTATAGTAGTATGTATAAAGAAGAAAGAAAAAAAAAAAACCACGGGTAGGTGGTATACAATTATGGATGGACGAGCGACTGCCGACACAGAGGTAGCTACAGCCGTGGACTACCGTACTGTGTCTGCTGCTAATATAGACTGGATGATAATGAGATGAAATCAATATATATATATATATATATATAATATCACACTAGTACTGCAGCCGGACAGGTATATATATTTATTATGTAATGACTGATGACGGACCTGCTGGACACTGTCAGCTCAGCAGCACCGCAGACTGCTACAGTAAGCTACTATAGTAGTATGTATAAAGAAGAAAGAAAAAAAAAAAACCACGGGTAGGTGGTATACAATTATGGATGGACGAGCGACTGCCGACACAGAGGTAGCTACAGCCGTGGACTACCGTACTGTGTCTGCTGCTAATATAGACTGGATGATAATGAGATGAAATCAATATATATATATATAATATCACACTAGTACTGCAGCCGGACAGGTAGATATATTTATTATGTAATGACTGATGACGGACCTGCTGGACACTGTCAGCTCAGCAGCACCGCAGACTGCTACAGTAAGCTACTATAGTAGTATGTATAAAGAAGAAAAAAAAAAAACCACGGGTAGGTGGTATACAATTGTGGATGGACGAGCGACTGCCGACACAGAGGTAGCTACAGCCGTGGACTACCGTACTGTGTCTGCTGCTAATATAGACTGGATGATAATGAGATGAAATCAATATATATATATATAATATCACACTAGTACTGCAGCCGGACAGGTAGATATATTTATTATGTAATGACTGATGACGGACCTGCTGGACACTGTCAGCTCAGCAGCACCGCAGACTGCTACAGTAAGCTACTATAGTAGTATGTATAAAGAAGAAAGAAAAAAAAAACCACGGGTAGGTGGTATACAATTATGGATGGACGAGCGACTGCCGACACAGAGGTAGCTACAGCCGTGGACTACCGTACTGTGTCTGCTGCTAATATAGACTGGATGATAATGAGATGAAATCAATATATATATATATATAATATCACACTAGTACTGCAGCTGGACAGGTAGATATATTTATTATGTAATGACTGATGACGGACCTGCTGGACACTGTCAGCTCAGCAGCACCGCAGACTGCTACAGTAAGCTACTATAGTAGTATGTATAAAGAAGAAAGAAAGAAAAAAAACCACGGGTAGGTGGTATACAATTATGGATGGACGAGCGACTGCCGACACAGAGGTAGCTACAGCCGTGGACTACCGTACTGTGTCTGCTGCTAATATAGACTGGATGATAATGAGATGAAATCAATATATATATATATAATATCACACTAGTACTGCAGCCGGACAGGTAGATATATTTATTATGTAATGACTGATGACGGACCTGCTGGACACTGTCAGCTCAGCAGCACCGCAGACTGCTACAGTAAGCTACTATAGTAGTATGTATAAAGAAGAAAGAAAAGAAAAAAAACACGGGTAGGTGGTATACAATTATGGATGGACGAGCGACTGCCGACACAGAGGTAGCTACAGCCGTGGACTACCGTACTGTGTCTGCTGCTAATATAGACTGGATGATAATGAGATGAAATCAATATATATATATATATAATATCACACTAGTACTGCAGCCGGACAGGTAGATATATTTATTATGTAATGACTGATGACGGACCTGCTGGACACTGTCAGCTCAGCAGCACCGCAGACTGCTACAGTAAGCTACTATAGTAGTATGTATAAAGAAGAAAGAAAAAAAAAAAACACGGGTAGGTGGTATACAATTATGGATGGACGAGCGACTGCCGACACAGAGGTAGCTACAGCCGTGGACTACCGTACTGTGTCTGCTGCTAATATAGACTGGATGATAATGAGATGAAATCAATATATATATATAAAATATCACACTAGTACTGCAGCCGGACAGGTAGATATATTTATTATGTAATGACTGATGACGGACCTGCTGGACACTGTCAGCTCAGCAGCACCGCAGACTGCTACAGTAAGCTACTATAGTAGTATGTATAAAGAAGAAAGAAAAAAAAAAAACACGGGTAGGTGGTATACAATTATGGATGGACGAGCGACTGCCGACACAGAGGTAGCTACAGCCGTGGACTACCGTACTGTGTCTGCTGCTAATATAGACTGGATGATAATGAGATGAAATCAATATATATATATATATAATATCACTAGTACTGCAGCCGGACAGGTATATATATTTATTATGTAATGACTGATGACGGACCTGCTGGACACTGTCAGCTCAGCAGCACAGCAGACTGCTACAGTAAGCTACTATAGTAGTATGTATAAAGAAGAAGAAAGAAAAAAAAAAAAGGGTAGGTGGTATACAATATTATATATATATTATATACAATTATATATATATATATATATATATATATATATATTAAACTGGTGGTGATTATTAAACTGGTGGTCAGGTCACTGGTCACACTATCAGCAACTTGCAAGTAGTGCTCCTAAGCAGACAATCACAATATATATTATACTGGTGGTCAGTGTGGTCACAATGGCAGTGTGGCACTCTGGCAGCAAAAGTGTGCACTGTACGTTATATGTACTCCTGAGTCCTGCTCTCAGACTCTAACTGCTCCCCACTGTCAGTGTCTCCCCCACAAGTCAGATATACATTATACAGTCACACTATCTATCTATCACTTCAGCAAGTAGTAGTACTCCTCCTAATGCTCCCCAAAATTACTACTGTGTCTCTCTCTACTCTAGTCTCACTCTCTTCTCTATAAACGGAGAGGACGCCAGCCACGTCCTCTCCCTATGAATCTCAATGCACGTGTGAAAATGGCGGCGACGCGCGGCTCCTTATATAGAATCCGAGTCTCGCGATAGAATCCGAGCCTCGCGAGAATCCGACAGCGGGATGATGACGTTCGGGCGCGCTCGGGTTAACCGAGCAAGGCGGGAAGGTCCGAGTTGTAAAAAAAAATGAAGTTCGGGCGGGTTCGGATTCCGAGGAACCGAACCCGCTCATCTCTAGTGTAAATCATTACCAGACATTATAACGCAAGATTCGTTACCATGAAAGGCACGTATTGTGAGGTCAATAATGCAATTGAATATATACCAAAGTACTTTGCATTGTACAAACTGCATCCGTGAGTTACAATTTAAAAGACACAAAAGGAAGAAGAAAAAAAAATTCTGAAAGCAAATAAAAATTCTCTCTCTCAACTCATAAAGACCTCCCCCCACCCCCGAAGCACCCCACCCTGTCTCTGGGCTTGTAATGTATTTTAAACATGAGTAAGATTGGTATATATATATGAGGATCATTATCTATTAAGCGTAGCAGATACCAAGACGTATTGTGTAAGCTATGATAGATTTATCCTCTCATATCTATGGGCAATGTAGCGATATAGCTCTCTCATATTATAATTTTTTTTCAACTTTAGATTCTTTGTCTAGCCTAACTTCGATCCAATCCATCCTAAAGAGATAGAAAAGTTTACTTTTAAACAGTGAGAATGTCGGAGGAGACGTAGATATCCATTCCTGCAATATTATCTTGTGAGCTGCTGCACTAATTGCCAAAAGAAGATGCCGTCCACCCTTATTAACTCTCATTGAGGACGGAACCCTGCCAAAGATTGCCCATTCTGCTGTGAACGGAACGTAATTAAGCATATTGCTTAACTTGTAGCCAAAATCTCTATGCCAGTGGGCATGACCAAAAGAAGTGATTAAGGTCTGCGTTTGGTTCCCCACATCTATAACACGTGTGAGTGGTAGAACGTCCCATAAGGAAACTTCTGTGTGGTGATAAATAGACTTTATGAAAAATGTTTAAAAACATTTCTGTGTGCATAGAAGAGGGCAACATTTTGCATGACTTTAGAAGAGCAGTAAGCAAATCTTTAATTTCGTAATTTGGATATTTGGGCAACCACTGTGCCATTCCAGCAGTGGAGACAGAATAATCCAAGTTAAGCCTGAAATGTTGATAATAATAGGAGATAGCTTTTTTCAGTATATGGCGTTTAATTAAAAGAGTATCTATCGGATTCTCACAATCTATTTCTGAAAACAGCTGCACTACCGATGAGATGTAATGTTTGGCTTGTAGGACGGTCATGGTATATCCCGTCAAAGTGCTATATTTCTCCATAGCCTCAGTGAATGTCAGAGTCCGACGTGCATTCCTATCAGACAAGCAACCTGAAATGTTAACACTGCCCACTCCCCATATCGTGACTGGGTACATGGCTCGGACATTTTGGAAGACCTTGCACCTTTTAATGGTTAGGAAAACATCTGTGGTGGCTGGCCACAACCCGAAGCATGGGCTACTTCCCTCGGTGGGACCTTCATGCACCAGTCTGACATTGGCACTAACTTTTTACTTAAACAGCCTATGCTGCCAGATTCTTTAGTACTTCAAAAGGGTGATCTCTTTTCATAGACCATCTTCCATAAAAAATGTAAGCAGTACTTAATATTATATTGCTAAGAAACTATGCAATACAATATGAAAAGTATACATAAGTGCCAGACCATTTTTGTTGGTATTGGTTCTAATTTGTCATCTGGTCTTGGTTTTGGATTCATTTTTCGTCAAAAACCCCTCATATTTTTTTTTCCAAACATTGATAAAAATAGCTAAAATCACATACAATAATTTGGCCCTTTTTTTGTTCCTACAGTATTTTAACCTCAATAACATTAATTTCCAGTCATTTCCAGTGAAGTTTGACCACCTCATAGATCACAATATTGTTTTCATCCAATTTAGGCCAATGGCTGCAGCGAGCTGGCTGGTTACTAAGCAACAGCGCAGCAGTACAAACACACAGAGCAGTTTACAGCACATCTATGAAACATTCCCACACAGAAGTGGCAGAAAAGTGGTGCAAGATGGAATTGTCCTTTGTCTTTCCCATGCACCCTTATGTTAGATATTAAAAAGGAAATGCACAGTTTAACAAACCAAGCTCTTCAGCTACAGGGACTGCCATTTTCTGTGCTGAAGTGCTTGGTTTATTTGGGCCCCCACAAAACAAGCTACCTATGGGTTTAATGCAGCTAAGCTAACAGCTCTACACTAATGGCAGTATGTAATTGTCTCTTCAATCCCTGACCCTCATCAGTGTGTACATCATCCTCACACAATATTAATTAATCCTTGCTGGAATCACCATTACAGATGTCTCTGTACTTTGATGTACTGTACTTGCTGGTAAAGGTCTTCCTCTTGGCATTTCAAGTTCATTTTGAAGAATATTATCTTTTCCAAATTTTGAGGAAGTAGCCTTCTACGCCGATCGCTGACAGGCTCCCGGCTGTGCTGAAAACTCTTTCTGAGTACACACCGGAGGGTGAGCTGCTCAAGTAATGCAAAGCAAGTTTGTACAAGGGCCTCCAAATTACCTTTTTTTCCTTCCAGTACTCAAAGGGACTCTGTGACATGCCTGTTTGTATGCTGTCATTTAGATAAACCTCCACCATTCTTGGCTGTTGACCGTGTCAGATGAAGTTACGGTAGAGGTGTCACTAAATTTGGGCAATTCTTTTAGACCATCTAGATGTCAAAATGTTGTGATGATTTTTCTCCATCACCACTGAGTCTTTTGGGAAAGCTGAATTTTTTCCTTGCTGCAGCTGTTTCTGGAGAAACTGAAGGAGGAGATGTCATCATGTCATGTACTACTTAAGTTGCCAACTTGCTCATCAGGATCTCTTTGCATCTCTGAAGATCTGGGTCAGTTTGAAAGAAAGACACGACGTATGACTTAAGCCTAGGATAAGCACAGTTGCCAAAATGTTGTGATCCAATTTCAAAATATTGCCAAATTTAGGATCTTGGCAAAGTGAATAAAGGACTTGATCTACAAGTCTGACATACTTAGCAGAATCACTTCGTTTCATCTACTCCTTCAATTTCTGAAGCTGATTTTGCAAACGTCTAATTAAGGGAATCACCTGACTCAAGCTAGCAGTGTCTGAACTCACTTCACAGGTGGCTACTTTGAAGGGTTTCAGCAGGTTGCACAAGACAGAAACTATTCTCCACTGCATTGGACTAAGGCACACTCCTCCTCCTCTCCCAATGTAATGGCTTGTTGTGTAGCTGTGGATCGCTTTTTGCTGTTCCTCCATCCGTTGAAGCACCTACAGGGTGGAATTCCACCTGGTCACCACCTCTTGCTTTAGGTGGTGGCAGGGCAAATTGAACTACTTCTGCAGCAGCTACAATCTCCTACATGCTGTGGCTGAATAATGAAAAAATGTCTCAGAGTTTGTCGGACCACAGACAGCATCTTCAGCAAACACATGTCATTTAAAAAAAAAATCCTGTACCATCAAGTTGATTGTGTGAGCAAAACATAGGATGTGTTGGAATTCATCCACCTTAATATTCTCACAATACAGTATTTGCGACATTACCAAAAATCACAAATCCTGAGGAGAGTCCAAGCGAGGTAAGGTAATTTGCTATGACATGCCTTCGTTTTTCTAACAGTTTGTCTGTGGTATGCCTCTTAGTGAAGCCGGTGATACAGAGAGTAGCCTGCCTCTGAATGAGCTGGTGTTGATTGTTAAAGTGCAAAAAGAAAGTGGAAGATCCGGCGCTTAATAATCATACATGTTTGGAAAATGTATAAACAATATAGCAAAACCACCTTCCTTGATTAAACAGTATTTTAATAACCATAAAGTGCAAATGCATATCACACTTATTTTATAAAACACACATATAATAAAAGCATGAATTAAAAAACATAGTGCTGTCCATAGTAGGTCTGTGCAAGTGCCAGATGTAATTTTATCTCACCAAAAGAATAGGGTGCGGTGGACTAAGCCTGTGGGTGAAGCAAAGGTCCCGGGCTAATAGCACAGCACCACCGCAATTGGTATGAAAGCCCCTCGTGGGTGAGTCTTTGCTGCACAGCTCCCTCCTGGATATCAGCATAAACGTCCGTACAACGCATTTCGGTAGAATTAACCTTTTTCAAGAACGTTCAATAATCATTTTATTTGCGCAACTGGGGATACACTTTTTAGTTATTATCCGTTTCTGGTGTTGATTGTTAGATACTGCTGCTGCTGAAGGCGATTCACTCACCCAGTGGGCTGTCACATTCATGTAATCTATAGTTTGCCCAGCTTCACTTGTCCACATATCTGTGGTTAAGTGGACAGTGGGTACAATGACATTTTGTAGGCCAATAGTTAGCTGTTTTTTTTTTTTTTTTACATCCTGGTACAGGTGAGAAATTGTTTTTCGGGTAAAATGGAACCCAGATGGAATTTGCTACCAGGGACACAGGACTTCAATTAATTTTGTAAAACCCACTGCATTAATGATGGATATTGGATGCAGATCTAATACTAGCATAACTGTCATGCCGTCAGTGAGCCACTGTGCGACTTGGTGACAGTTGTCATACTTGCTTCCTCTTGCAAAGGATTGTTTAACAGTCAATTGTGTTTTTACAATACTACTACTAGTCTTCATGGTCCCCTTCTGGGATGAAGATCCACTAACAGCAGCAGCAGGTCTAATGCTCAAGGAATCCTGGATAGGAGAGGAGTCACCTAGCCTTATCCAGGATGCAGGACTAGCTCCGATCATTAGTGAGGATATTGATGATGAAGGTGCTGATGAGGGAGATTGCAGGTGCTGGAATCTAGTTGAGAGAAGAGAGCTAGCTGATGCTGGACTGCTTGTTGTTATTTTAGCATAAGTTTCTGATGTTGAGAAAATCTCTTCATGTCTTGCTGAAAAAGATTCTGAAAGAAGAAAAAATCCGCACAGATCATATAGATCATATATTCATATCAGTAAGTTACTTCCCATTGTTTATAATTGAAAACAATTTTCAGAGAAAATTCTTGGTATTAACCATTAATTTGGGGGTGCTCCCTGGAATACGTTAATCATATTAAAACACAAAAAGAAAAAGCATTCCACATTGGGGCACTCATCTGTAACTTACTGTAATGGAAAATCTGAATCTAGGTATGGGACAACTCCCTATAAAACATAACCTTTATTATAATTAGTTTAAAATACTAATAGTGGATAGCTAGCGAAGTATTCAAAGAGAATATGTGAAATAGTGAATAGTGCAAAAGAAAAAATCAAAAGATAAAATTAGAACACACACTAGTCTCGAATATGATCAGTCAGCTAGATAATTCTCTCTTGTAATAATTATACAACTATATCGTTGTGCTTATTGTCAATATTGACCTATAGGGTTGTATACATAAATTGTGCGCTCCCCTCCTAAAATTCTAAGTATATGTCCTGTTGGGAATATACTTAGAATTTTAGAAAGTTGGGACCACATAAATAAAAATCGCTATGTATTGAGATAGGGTCACTCTAACAATCCCTCTATATTAGCAGTAGTCACAAGTGGTTCAGAACTGTATCCACTTAGGGTATCAATACGTGAATTGCTGATTATGATCACTGTATCCTGTGATCAATAGTGGAATCCTCAATTAAATGATCCCAACAGTAAGCCTAAATATCCCAAGGAGGGGAGCGCACAATTTATGTATACAACCCTATAGGTCAATACTGACAATAAGCACAACGATATAGTTGTATAATTATTACAAGAGAGAATTATCTAGCTGACTGATCATATTCGAGACTAGTGTGTGTTCTAATTTTATCTATTGATTTTTTCTTTTGCACTATTCACTATTTCACATATTCTCTTTGAATACTTCGCTAGCTATCCACTATTAGTATTTTAAACTAATTATAATAAAGGTTATGTTTTATAGGGAGTTTTCTTATACCTAGATTCAGATTTTCCATTACAGTAAGTTACAGATGAGTGCCCCAATGTGGAATACTTTTTCTTTTTGTGTTTTGCTGAAAAAGATGTAACAGGGAGGAGGTTCCTAGATGGTTAACATCCCTACCTCTACTTACTTATTTTTTAGTCCTAACCCCAGGCATGACAATAGCCTTCTTCTTATCACTGGTAAAAACTGATCCACTGGTGCCTGGCTTACACTAACAACATCCTTATTAACACCTGTGCCAGCTACACAAATATCCATCTCATCCTGTTGCACTTCCACAGTAACATCCTCAAATGTCAGCATGTTGACTTGTGCTGCTCATACCCACATTTGCAGAAGATACAGAAATGGCGGAATGATGCTTCTCTACGGGTACATTATTAGAAAGGTCAGGCTCACACATAGCACTCATGGACACACTTAGACTCTCCTCTTCTTTGTTCAGTTTGTTCTATTGCCTTAGTGATTTTCATTTTTTGACACCTCTTCAACTCTGAGTGAGAATGGCTTAAATCATCATAAGAGGCAGTAGAAAATGCCTCACTGACAGTTGCAGAACCACCACTCATAAAGGCCAGGGCCTGAGCCTTTCCTTGCCACATTTTGTGGTAAATGACATGTTGGCAATTTATTTCTCTGACGTCCTAGTGGATGCTGGGTACTCCGTAAGGACCATGGGGTATAGACGGGCTCCGCAGGAGACTGGGCACTCTTAAAAGAAAGATTAGGTACTATATCTGGTGTGCACTGGCTCCTCCCTCTATGCCCCTCCTCCAGACCTCAGTTAGTATCTGTGCCCGGCCAGAGCTGGATGCACCCTAGGGGCTCTCCTGAGCTTCCTAGAAAAGAAAGTATTTGTTAGGTTTTTTATTTTCAGTGAGATCTGCTGGCAACAGACTCACTGCTACGTGGGACTGAGGGGAGAGAAGCGAACCTACCTGCTTGCAGCTAGCTTGGGCTTCTAAGGCTACTGGACACCATTAGCTCCAGAGGGATCGAACACAGGCCCAGTCCTCGGTCGTCCGGTCCCGGAGCCGCGCCGCCGTCCCCCTTGCAGAGCCAGAAGAACGAAGAGAAGTTGAAAATCGGCGGCTGAAGACTCCGGTCTTCATTAAGGTAGCTCACAGCACTGCAGCTGTGCGCCATTGCTCCCTTAGCACACCACACACTCCGGTCACTGTAGGGTGCAGGGCGCTGGGGGGGGGGGGGGGGGCGCCCTGGGCAGCAATTAGATTACCTTACTTGGCGAAAAGCACATAATACAGTCTGATAAACTGTATATGTGCATTAACCCCCGCCATTAAAGTACATAAAAGGACAGAAGCCCGCCGCTGAGGGGGCCGGGCCTTCTTCCTCAGCACACCGGCGCCATTTTCTCTTCACAGCTCAGCTGGAAGGAAGCTCCCCAGGCTCTCCCCTGCAGTATCCTGGTACACAAAGGGTAAAAAAGAGAGGGGGGGCACATAAATTTAGGCGCAAAACTGTGTATATAAGCTGCTATAGGGGAAAAATCACTCAGTATAGTGTACATCCCTGTATTATATAGCGCTGTGTAGTGTGCTGGCATACTCTCTCTCTGTCTCTCCAAAGGGCCTGGTGGGGGAACTGTCTTCAAATAGAGCACCCCCTGTGTGTGTGGTGTGTCGGTACGCGTGTGTCGACATGTCTGAGGTAAAAGGCTCCTCTAAGGAGGTGATAGAGCGGATAAGTGTGTGGGAGGGTGTCTCCGTCAACAACGCCGACACCTGTTTGGATATGTGTAAGTGCTGAGGTAAAATTATTGCACAAAAGGTTAGGGAACAGAAAGGAAATCTACCCTGGTCTGTCCCTATGTCACAGAGTCCTTCAGAGTCTCTCTATGCTCACTATCCAAAATAACAAAGTATCGACACGGAGTTTAACTCCACTGTCAACTATGATAATGCAAAGTTACAGCCAAGAGGGCTAAAAGATATTCAATATATGATTATTGGAATAAAAGATGATTTGCATATCACTGATGACTCATCTGTCCCTGACACGAGAGTACACATGTTAAGGGGAAGAATGCTGAGGTAAATTTCCCTCCTCTCATGAGGAAAAAGAGCGTGAATCTCCAGACAAGAGACGGCAGCTTCCCACAAGAAAATTCTCAGGCTGTATCCTTTCCTCACTAGGGCCAGGATGTGTTGAGAATCTTCCCCTTGGGTGTCCTGTTTGCACTAGCTATTCTCAGGGATCCTGCAGATAGTGTGCACATTCTAGTATACTACCCAGACCGGCGATTGTGTCGGCATGGGTTTATAGCGCTGTGGCAGCGTGGACAGGTACCTTATCAGCAGAGATTGAGACCCTAGTATGCATATAAATATTTTAAGATGCTGTCTTAAGTGATAGATATATAATTATAAAGCATGCCCAAAGGGACATGAGTATACTGGGTCCTAGAGACAAAAGCTATGTCGATTTCTGCTTGACGTGTCCTGTAGAATATACATTGGACAGATGATGCCGACTTAAGAGGCATATGGAAGGCTGAGGATTGTGTGGAGAAAGGTTCTCGGGCCTGGTCTCCACAGCTATAGCTGGTAATTCTGATATTTTGCCTTATATTTCTGCACAGCCTAGGAAAGCACGACATTATTAAATGCAGCTTTTCGAATAAAGAAACAAGAAAGTCTGAGGTGCGTCCTTTCTTGTCAGAGTCGGGGGCAGAGGAAAGAAGCTGTACAACACAGCTAGTCCCCAGGAACAGAAGTCCTCCCCGGCCTCTACAAAAATCCACCGCATGTCGCTGGGGCTCCACAGGCAGAGCTAGGCCCGGTGGGGAGACGCCTTCGTAAGATCAGCCACAAGTGGGTTCACTCCCTGTTAGATCCCTGGGCAATAGAAATTGTATCGCAGGGATACAGGCTGGACTGTGAGAAGATGCCCCCTCACCGAAGACCCGGCGGGCTTCCCCCCAAGAGAGGGAGCCAGTGTTAACTGCAATTCGTAAATTGTATCTTCAACAGGTGGTGGTCAAGGGTCCCCTCCTTCAACAAGAGGGTGTTATTATTCGACCATGTTATAATTCCGAAACCAGACGGTTCGGTCAGACCCATATTGAATTAAAATCCTGAACATATACCTGAAAAGGTTCAGGTTCAAGATGGAATCGCTAAGAGCGGTCATTGCAAGCCTGAAATGAATCGGGACATAAGGGATGCATACCTTCGTGTCCCCATTTATCCACCTCATCAGGCGTACCTCAGAATTGCGGTACGGGATTGTCATTACCAATTTCACCAAGGTAATGGCGGATATGACGGTGCTCCTGCAGAAGCAAGGTGTCACTATTATCACATACTTGGATGATCTCCTCATAAAAGCGAGATCAAGAGAGCAGTTGCTGGACAGCGTATCACCTTCTCTGGAAGTGAAACGGCAACACGACTGGATTCTATATATTCCGAAGTCGCAGTTGGTTCCTACAGCTCATCTGCCTCGCCTAGGCATGATCCTAGACACAGACCAGAAGAGGGTTATCTCCCGATAGAGAGAGCTCAGGAGCTCATGACACTGGTCAGGAATCCATTGAAAACCAAAACAGGTGTCAGTGCATCACTGCACTCGAGTCCAGGGAAGGATGATGGCATCATACGAGGCCATCCCCTTCGGCTGGTTCCATGCAAGGACAATGGAACTTACTGGACAAGTGGTCCGGATCACATCTTCAGATGCATCGGTTAATCACCCTATCCCCCAGGGCCAGGGTGTCTCTCCTGTGGTGGCTGCGGAGTGCTCACCTTCTCGAGGGCCGCAGATTCGGCATTCAGGACTGGGTCCTGGTGACCACGGATGCAAGCCTCCGAGGGTGGGGGACAGTTACACAGGGAAGAAAATTCCAAGGTTTGTGGTCAAGCCAACAGACTTGCCTTCACATCAATATCCTGGAACTAAGGGCCACATACAACGTCCTAAGTCGATTCCTGCACTTCCTACAGTCAGGAGTGACTATGGGCCTAAAATTAGGATCCATAAAGGCCAAGATTTCGGCCCTATCCCTTTTTTCTCTCAAAAAGAACTGGCTTCACTGCCTGAAGTTCGGACGTTGTTACAGGGGTGCTGCATATTCAGCCCCTTTTGTGCCTCCAGTGGCACCTTGGGATCTTAACGTGTGTTGGATTCCTAAAATCCCACTGGTTTGAGCCACTTAAGACCGTGGAGCTAAAATATCTCACGTGGAAAGTGGTCATGCTTTTGGCCTTAGCTTGGACTAGACGTGTGTCAGAACTGGCGGCTTTGTCATGTAAAAGCCCATATCTGATCTTCCATATGGAAAGGGCAGATTGGAGGACTCGTCCCCAATTTCTCCCTAAGGTGGTATCATCGTTTCATTTGAACCAACCTATTGTGGTGCCTGCGGCTACTAGGGACTTGGAGGATTCCAAGTTGCTGGACGTAGTCCGGGCCCTGAAACTTTATGTTTCCAGGACGGCTAGAGTCAGAAAAACTGACTCGCTATTTATCCTGCATGCACCCAACAAGCTGGGTGCTCCTGCTTCAAAGCAGACTATTGCTCGCTGGATCTGTAGCACGATTCAGCTTGCACATTCTGCGGCTGGACTGCCGCATCCTAAATCAGTAAAAGTCCATTCAACGAGGAAGGTGGACTCTTCTTGGGCGGCTACCCGAGGGGTCTCGGCTTTACAACTTTGCCGAGCTGCTACTTGGTCGGGTTCAAACACTTTTGCAAAATTCTACAAGTTTGATACCCTGGCTGAGGAGGACCTTGAGTTTGCTCATTCGGTGCTGCAGAGTCATCCGTACTCTCCCGCCCGTTTGGGAGCTTTGGTATAATCCCCATGGTCCTTACGGAGTACCCAGCATCCACTAGGACGTCAGAGAAAATAAGAATTTACTCACAGGTAATTCTATTTCTCGTAGTCCGTAGTGGATGCTGGGAGCCCGTCCCAAGTGCGGACTCTCTGCAATACATGTATATAGTTATTGCTTAACTAAAGGGTTATTGTATGAGCCATCTATTGAGAGAGGCTCAGTTATTGTTCATACTGTTAACTGGGTATAGTTATCACGAGTTGTACGGTGTGATTGGTGTGGCTGGTATGAGTCTTACCCTGGATTCCAAATCCTTTCCTAGTAATGTCAGCTCTTCCGGGCACAGTTTCCCTAACTGAGGTCTGGAGGAGGGTCATAGAGGGAGGAGCCAGTGCACACCAGATATAGTACCTAATCTTTCTTTTAAGAGTGCCCAGTCTCCTGCGGAGCCCGTCTATACCCCATGGTCCTTACGGAGTACCCAGCATCCACTACGGACTACGAGAAATAGAATTACCGGTGAGTAAATTCTTATTTTTTCTTTTTTTTTACTAAACTTTCCCTTTATTAGAGGTGTTTTTTCTTTATACAGTAACTATTTTTTTTATTTACTGTAAGATGCCCTGACTATATCCTTGGGCATCGGCTTTAGTAGATGATGTTGAAAGACTAGTATCGCTATGACTGGTGGCAGCAGCTGTAGCACCACATTTAAAATGCTGTTCTCGCTGTCTGCTCCATGGCTGCCTGGTGCCCTCCTTACTGTGGCACCTTACTCAGTCATATACCATGCATAATGGGCGGGCCGCCCTGTCTGTATGTAATAATCTATTAAATAAATGATTATTTTTACACACTGGCTAAATAATTTCAGGTTTATCAGCGCAGCTAATTTATCTTTCTAAGAAACTGCTTATTAGCCACTATACCAAAGGGTTTCCATGTTATCCAAGGTTTATCAGGGAGTTGCATACAGTATCATAAGAAATGATTGTTGGTTCAGTTGTTTTTTTAATTTTGATTGCAAATTTTTTTTTATTTTGATTGCATCTCTGATTAGTTAAATTGACAACAATTAGCAGAACAATTTTACTTGATTAAATTTGAATTAGCAAAATTCAGACAAAACTTGGAAGTGAATTGAAATGATTTGCTCATCTCTAACATGTCTGAATTTGAAAGCAATCAGCTTCAACTCATAATGTTAATTACTACGCTGTCTACAGTACGTTACAGAGCGTTTACTGAACATTCAAAAACAGAGTAATTGTCACATACAGTAGTAACTGATCAAATATACTTTAGTATTAGGCAAGGCTGCCAACAGAAATCTTGGTTCCTGGTACACACAGGCTTCGGAGACCCCCACCTCCCCAGGTCCCCGGCAAGTACAGGCCAGACGTCTTAGCTACCAATATGGTTATTTCTCTACAACAGAAGACCTCTGTAGAAATTGATACTCCCTGGGCTGATGGTGACATAGGAGAGCACATTGCCTGGAAGATGCCTACAGTATATAACAGAGATTCAATCAAATAATCCATTGTACCAGAAGATTTGGGGCAAGGCAATATGTGAACTTCCCTCATCAAACTCTTTCATAGAATTAAACTATATTTGCTATTTGTTATATATTATTTATATCAGTAATGTGTTTTTTACAATTGAATTTTACTATGCGCCCACCTTTTCTTTGAAGACTGCCAATTGTGCAGCATCACCCTGTGCCTCTCCAGCTTCACCATCCTGTATCAATCCGGCTGGAGCCCACTTATATTTCTTCAGCTCCTGAGCAGCTGTAGAGGCTGCTGGGTGGTCTACCTGTGTAATGATACACACATGCACTATAGCGCGAGGCACAGTGTCAGAAGTAATACTTTACATAGCGGGCTATTACTCATGCCTGTGCCCTGCTGATTACTGCAGCGGCACAGGCAGTGATTGGATAACAAATTTGTTAGGGGCAGATGGAATTATTTGTGAGTTCATGAGTGACCTGGGACCCTGTTGCTGAGCCTGGTATTTAGGGAGCAGATTTGTCAAAGGGCAAACACCTTACTCCCAGACAAAATGGTATATTAAGCTTTATTTTATTTATTTGATGCTGTATCCATTAAACTTTGCTGCTGGTAATAACACAGCTGTTGCTGGATATAATGCCACCAGTGCCGAGTATCATCTATTAAACTAGTATCCGGGGCCGGTGTGTCAAAGTAAAAAAAAAATTACATAAAGAGAACATACAAACTACACACATATAGGTCGCTATACTTGCAAATACGCGCAGCGAGCACAGCAATACATGGTAACACACACATTTACACAGACATGCCACAGAGATGGATTCGACACTTATTTCATACAGTACATAATTATAATAATATCAAGCGCCAGACATCATGATGATTTAAAATTATCTAATGAATTAATGTCATGAATGTGTATTATTTGAACGAAACAAGATAGACCTGTCATGTTTACTATTGAGGCAACCAGATTGATGTGTAGATTCATTTGATGCTTGTTGTGAAGCTGTAGGACATTGCAGCGGATAATTATGATTAAATGTATAAAAGCTAAAATCACTTTTATTAGAACAATAGATATTCCAAACAGGTGGTGAACAGGAAACTCAGGCCAGCCCCTTTGGACGTCCCCAAGGCTGAACCTGTTCAGCATATACAAAGGGATTGGTGACTCATTGTGAACCCCTCCCCCAGAAACTAGATAACACACTGATCACACAGGAGCTCAGAGTTGCTGTAAGGTCTGAGACGATGATGGAGTTATTGCCAGCTCAGTTCCTGATTTGGTCCCAGAGGTAGATGGAGTCCCAGCATTACTTTACAGAGAGAGAGAGTGATATGGAAAGACGAATTTATATAACTTAAGGATAATGGTATTGTATGCTGGCATGTAACTGTATCTAACTTTGTGTATTAACTGCTTACTGTGTGAGTTGTAATCATGTAACTATAGGTATACTGTACTTTGTAATATATATTGAATCCATATCCTTTTAATAACAAATATATACATCACTGAGCTTTGGAACTCAGATAATGTGTGGGTGTATTGTTTTCTCTTATGGGATGCAGTGTTTTGCGATGTATAGTGCACATTCATGGGATATGGTAATAAGAGATTCAGGCATTTACAATATATATTAGCGCGGGCATTTTAAATATTTGTGAGAAATCAATTTGGCATTCTTAGATGGGTGCTGGTCCGCGATATCACGTTCTTAATGATGCACTGTACATTATAAACGCAACAATGTGGTCGATCAGCTTGTGATGGACGCATCCTAAAGCTGAGAAAATTATCATATCCGTGTGTATTGTTGTGTTATTAGTAAGACGCTGATATGAAATTCAAGGGACAATGCATTTCTCATAATATTTAAGATGCAAAAATTTATTTTTATTGTTGCAAAACAAGGTTCAAATAAGTCATATTGTGTTTGATTCAGATTGGATTGTTTATCTGTTTAAGTAGGTTTAAAAGTATATTTAAAAGTTGCTGCATAGCCTTGATATAGTTTTTATTTTTAACTCAGGCCTAAAATAACTTCTGGTGCTTTTATGATGTGTGATTTCTTTGTGACAAAGGAAGCCGCATGGTCTGTCCTACATTTTGGACTAACCACATGGCCTGTCCACCATTTTGTGTAACCCTCATGGATGTGGAAGGGGGAGGAGCAGCGGCCATTTTGGGAAGGTCATTTTCTAAATGGCTGATTTTCACTGCTCAGAATAATCAGCTCTCCTTGGTCACATCAAACACCATTTATGAGTTACCAATACATTTATTTAACCCATGCCATAGTCAATTACAAATAGTATCAGCTGGGCCTAGTGAGAGTTAATAGATGAATACTTAGTGTAAGAATTACACACAGATATAAAAAAGTGTTTTTTTTCTTTTACCTCTAGGATTCAGTTAACTCTGCTTGCTAGTTTAGGATAGCCATTGAAATGTTAATTAACCTGTCCCACTACCCTCTTGAACAGGCATATGAACCTCTGTTGATATGCAAATTAGAAGCACTGAATGGGTAAATGAGTCTCCCTAGGAGACCAGTGAATGGTACATATATATAATATTATTATAATTATGTGTATATTTATATCAGTGTATGTTCTGCAAGATAGCTATCCAATCTGAATCATATCATTTAAATTATTGATTATTGCTAGAGTCATTATAGATCTGTGTGAAACCGGATACATTTGTTCCTATTTAGTTAAAACTAAATTAAATGTTTAAGGAAGTAAGCGTAAAGACACAAACGCAGGTCTGCATAAATGTTTATACAGAACAAGTTGTGTCTAGTGGGCAATAGTAGTTAGTATTGCTCACATTTATAGAAGCTGTGTGATTTGTTTTATTGCGGACGCAGGGTTTTGTACACGTGTCTCGGACAAAGTAAAGGACTGCGCACGCAGCGTAAGGGACACGCACGGTCGCGTGTTTGCGCAAAGTGCGTAAGAATGCGGGCACTAAGTACAAATTATACAATAGTGTCGTTTAGTTCAAGGGTGGGATAGTAGACATTTAATACAATAGCACATAACTATCAGATTTCAAAAGCAGGTTACTCTAAATTTAGTTTAAAAAACTGTATTGCCTCTGGGGTAAAGCTGCCTATCTGAATGAATCCAAATTTTCTGTACAGAAAAGACAAAGTGTACTTGAGCGAGCGAACGTAGGAGTGAGTGGAACTGAACCCCGGAAGTCGGGTCCCATGGTACATCAAGTAAGAGGAGGCTTGGTGGCGTGAAGTGGCTGACTCACGTTAATATAGATTGAAATACGCAAATCGTGAGGTGATTTGCAGAGGAGCGTGATAGTGCATAGTATTGCGATTGAAGTTAAAAGGTTTTTGTATTACGCTCCGAACTGAGGGACGCAGTTTGTACATCGACCCGTGGTTGTATGGCAGATAGGTAACAAGTACCTATATGCTGTGCGATTGGACCGCACATTTGTGGGTGCAATATATATAGCGCAACTGGATACCCCTTTACGAACTTTTGCGTAAAATCGCGGAATCATTAGCGCTGTATAGAGCATACGTAAGTGTGATTTGTGTATAAGTGTATAGGGAGTTTTCGCTGGTCTCTCTCAGGAAAATCTCCAGCGGTGTATATTCACTGGAATAGGTAAGTCACTCCTAAACACTTCCAGTGAATAGAAACCAGATAGGGGCCTCACTGGGTATGCGGTGGTCACTATTGGAGTGAGTCGTGGTACTCAGCGGAGAAGGAGTGGGTGAAAGCGCTCTAAGAACTTTCACCGTCTATCTGCGGTGTGCATTGGGGATTGCGTAAAAAGGAAAAAGTCCGCGATGGGATCCAATTGCACAAGCAGTGGGCGTTTGTTAACTAGGGTTCAGGTTGAGGTGCCGCGGCCCAAGGGGTCAGCGAAGTTTGTTATGTGTGGTAAATATGGATCACACACGGAAGACTTTTTGTCTGAATGGGAATGTATGACTGACAAAGATAGGGTACCATTCCCTAGGGTGTGCAGCTTTGAACCATAGGTAATGCAGAACTTAAGGATAAGAATATGTCTGATAAAATCCCGAAAACAAAGGGTCAGACATACAAATTGTTTAAACCTGTGACAGCAAGTGGGGTTGGTGAGTTTGATCCTAAGGTATTGCAGGTGGTATGTCTAACCAAAGTCATATAAGACAAGAATGGAAATATAAGAACTGTTTGAACTTGTAGCAACAATAAATAAGTAGGTAGGAAAAAAAAAAGAGGATGCAAGTACACCGCCATATGTAGATGTGGAAGCAGTTACGGCCAGCATACAAACTATAGAAAATAATAAAAATATGAAAAATATGACTGTAACCTATATATGTACTAATGAATGTTGAAGTTTTATTTAGGAGGAGAAGGTGACCTGATCGTTTTCAGCCATTTCTCATGCACCCAGAGCAGTATCCAACCGGTAAAAGAAGAGCAGTAGCCTGTGGGGGAAGTGGCTGAGACCAGTGGAACAGGTAAGTATGGTATCATGCGTGTACATATATAGAATTTAAAAAATAAATAAATAAATAAATAAAACTAAAAAAATCAAGAAAGTAACGTCAGAAATGGAGAAAAAATCTGTCCGCACATTAATATTTGCCAGTAGGAAAGCGGACAGAGACAAGGTAACCTCAGGGTATTTCTTTCAGTTACCATATAAGAAGTATTAATTCCTAGTAATGCCCCTAGTCAAGATGAGCTTGGAAATGTTTGTTGAACCATGTACAGACCCTTAAAACGGGATGAGAAGGATTGAATGAAATACTTTGCATGATCTAGAAGCTTGTTAAAAAATGTTTTGTTTTTGTCTCTTGCAGAAATAGAAAACTCTCCATCTGGATAAGATCACTGGTGAACAGTGAAAACTAATTCGGCAAATAGGAGGTGGCTGTCTCTGTGCAAATGGACGGGCTCAATAAGGCATTGAGTGTCAGGGTGCAGACTTCTTTGCAAAATTGGAAAGGTCACAGTAGCTAATCTTAGATAGTGTGCTATTGAACATCACAAGAATAGTGTTAGGCGCAGAGAACAATAGGTGGAGAGGTTGAGGACGGTAAGTATACTGGCACATACAGGAAAGACCCATCAGTCCAAACCCCAGATCCCTAATGGTCAATAATATGTTACACTTGTAGGAAGGAAGGGCATTTTGCCAGAGATTGTAGGAGTAGTAGGACACATAGTCAATATAGATCCAGAAAAGACAAAAAATTGGAACTGCGCTTAGCATTCAATTAAATATTTTATTAATTCCCATATAAAAAAATATATAAAATGTATATACCTATACAGTTACCGGCCGGATTTCTTATATCCCACAAATCTAAACAAGAAAAATTTAAATATGCATCCAGCATTTAGTGCTACTATAGCACATAACTATTCTATATAGAGAGAAATTCTCTCCTAAAAACATACATTAAAACATTTGTGCACATAAGGAAACTCCACTAATTGAAATAACTGTTTTCAGGTGACTCCTATAACATTGCAGGCGTCCCTGCAATGTAGGGTAATTAATGTACTGTCCGTTTGTTTTTATGACAGAAAGAGATTAGTGGGTTAATACTTCGGTCACTTATTCGGCACTGTCCCAAGGATCAAGGGTTAGCAAAGCAGTTTTGTTAAAGCAATATTGACAGGCTTATAATATATCCTTCCTTTTGACACTAGATTGTCACAGCTGCCTCTGAGTGAGATGTCATAAACCCAGGTGTAATAGCGTCCCAAAGATCGTCGGTCAGCAAAGCAGTAATGTCAGTACAATTGCATCAAGCTTATGATATGTTATTCCCTTTAGCACTAGGGTACATCTGCTGCCTCTAAATGGGATGTAATATAACTCAGATAGGGGAGCGTACTCCCTATTCCCCCTTAGCACTGGGGTCCGGATGTCCGGGTACTGAGTACCTTAATATGATGATGAGACAGCATATGATTGCTTGAAGAATTGATTAGGCCGGCCGGCTGTAAACTCACTTTTATCCACATACGCGTTTCTCCGCCTAAGTATGTCCTCGGCGGCTTCCTCAGTGTGTATGGAGCCTCTCCATGCTTGTTCGGCTTATAAGCCGGGTTCGTATCTCCGTCTTCCTGTCTACCTCGCGCACGCACCATGCGTCGCGTTCCAAGCCTCGTTTTCACTGTTCATTACATGCAACAAATCGCTACCTGTGATGACTATTCAAATCAAGCCTCTTTTCGGATATTCAATCCTAATTCTCATTATATTACAACATATCAATATTTGAAGCTTTCACTTTGTGGAGTCACCTCTATAGTAATATGTGCACATAATCATAGAAACCAATTAGCGGCTTATATTTTGAAGTATCCCTATATATTCAATTATTCCACATATACATATCCCTCTTCCCTTTCCTATTCCGGAAATGCTATTTTGGTGTTGGTCCTGACACTTAGAAAAATTAATAATAATAATAATAATAATAATAATAATAAATAGATGAATAAAAATACATATGCATCCACCCATTCATCAGTATAAAAATCAGTAAACAAAACATACATATATCCAAATGATTATTAGCCCTTAATAAATATACATACCCAATTCATTCCCTCTATTATCCTTCTCCTTTCTAGAATTGACAATTCGGATTATATCTATCTCTCCTTTTCATCCAACAAATTCAAA
This sequence comes from Pseudophryne corroboree, assembly GCF_028390025.1. NCBI lineage: Eukaryota > Metazoa > Chordata > Amphibia > Anura > Myobatrachidae > Pseudophryne > Pseudophryne corroboree. The sequence continues at coordinate 1,139,490,667 of NC_086444.1, forward strand.
TCTATTTATATTCCTAATGAGTATACAAGTAGGCATAATCGTACACACATCCTACATTCCTAATTCCCCATTCATACTGGGATGGTCTGGCAGTGATTGGGAATAATATCAAATAATGTACTCCCATATACCCATCCACACCTAGACCCCATTTAGTTCTACAGTATCATTTAATCCATTTGGCAGCATCGTATCTAATTGAAAAATCCAGTATGCTTCACGTCTGCACAATGTCCCATATCTATTACCCCCCCGTTTAGTCTGCTTGATTTGTTCTATAGCCACCAGAGTGATACCCTCAAACCATCCCTTGCAACATCGGGTTATATGGTTAGATACTGGGTGTTGTGCATTTTTCCTTATATTGCGCCTATGTTCCATGAAACGCACATGCATTGTTCGTGTAGTGCGGCCTACATATTGTCTACCACAAACACACGTTAGTAAATAAATAACATATGTAGATAAACAATTAATAAATTCTTTAATTTGGAATCTTTCTTTTGTCACGAATGACTGGAACTCTGTACTTTTACGGGGAAGGTAATTGCACGATAGACAATCTAATTTACCACACCTGTGAAAACCAATAGGTTTTTGTGGTAGCCATATCGTGTCGGTATTTAAAGCCTTTTTACTTTCATAATGGCTGGTAACCAATTTAGATTTAAGATTTTCGGCCCTCCTAAAAATTACTGTACCTCTAGGGTCTATATCTGCTTTCAATAATTCATCCGAGAGTAACATTGGTGTATTCTTTTTAAGAATACGTCCAATTTGCTGTGCACAACAATTATATTTTGTTGAAAAAAGGCCACTTTTTTTCTTATTATTCCTGTCCTCTTTACTTTTTACCTCGGTAGTTTTCGGCTTTAATAATAATTCCCTATCCATCTTGACCACATCACTCATGGCTTTTTCCAACAATTCACAAGGATAGCCCTGTTCTAGAAAAGAATCCAACAAAATTTCTGCTTGTACCTGGAAAGTGGACAATTCTGTGCAGTTCCTTCGCAACCTTACAAGTTGGCCCCTGGGGATGTTGTCTTTCCAAACGCGCTTATGCGCACTCTTATAATTTAAATATCTATTTTGGTCTACAGGTTTGATAAAGGTTTTTGTGACCAGTTTATTGTCCTCAATGTATAGGTCTATATCCAGAAAATTAATAGAGGTGCTACTATACTTATATGTGAATCTTAATCCAAATTCATTAGTATTAAGTGTAGTGGTCAAATTATTAAGTGATTGCAAATCCCCACCCAAATAATAAATAAATCATCTATATAGCGACCATAATATACCAGATCCGCGCCGAGCCCGCAACCCCAAACATGGGCATCCTCAAAGACGCCCATATAAAGATTCGCGAAACTCGGCGCGAACCTGGCACCCATGGGCGCTCCCCGTGTCTGCAAATAAAAATGTGAATCAAAAACAAAATAGTTATGTGTCAAAATAAATGTGATGGAATCCAACAAAAAGGCACGCAGAGAGTCCGAAATGTCACCTTGTTTCAAATAGTACTCAATTGCCGACACTCCCTTGTCGTGAGGAATATTTGAATACAAAGACTCAACATCACACGTGAGTAAATAATAATGTTTTTTCCATTTTATTTTATTAATTGAATTCAAAAAGTGTTGCGTGTCTTTAATATATGATCTCAGACTCTCTACGTGCCCCTGTAAATAATGGTCCACAAAGAAAGATAGATTATTAGTTAAGGACCCCACACCCGAAATAATAGGTCGACCTAGTGGGTTAGTGAGTGACTTGTGAATTTTCGGTAAATAATAAAACGTGGCTGTGATAGGATGTGCACAACTTAAAAAATTAAATGTTTCTCTGGAGATAGTCCCGTCCATGAGAGCAGACTCAAGCAAACCTACATACTGCCTTTGGAAAAGGGTGGTGGGGTTGGCATCCAACTTACGATAAAATTGTTCATTATCCAGTTGTCTATGACACTCTGTAACGTAATCTTTTACATTAAGAATTACCACCCCACCACCCTTATCCGCAGGTTTAATTATGATTTCTTGGTTCCTCTGTAATAAACCGAGTGCTCTCCGTTCCCCAGGGGTCAAATTATCACCATAAAGTGGACCTTCTTCTTTATTGCAGATGTCCCTGAAACTCATAAGGGTCGATTTATAAAAACTCTCTATATACGGACCTTTGTAATTCAAAGGATAAAAATCTGATTGTTTTTTTAAAGGATTCCGTTTAATATCGAATATAGGCATTTCCTTGTCCTGACTATCTCCTCCTTCCATCTGAAGTGACTCTAAAATGGTTAGGGCATTATCATCATCATTGTCTAGAAATATAGGGGCTTCCTGACTATTCAAAGCTTTTAATTGTTTTAATGCAAAATAACGTTTTCTGCTCAACATCCGCACATAACGATTTAGATCCACAAATAACTGGAAAAGGTTAGGTCTTACTACCGGAGCATAATTTAATCCTTTTTCTAGGACGTTTATTTCTTCCTGACTTAATACTTTATTAGAAAGATTGAAAATTCCTTTTCCAGAAGTTTTATTTTTCTTAGTGTCTATTATTTCCTGCGAGGTGTTTTTATTTAGTTTCCCTCTGCCCCCTCTGCATCCTCTGACTCTAAATTTCGGCTTCTTTTTCTTAGACCCTGTGAGCCCTGTCATCTTATCTGCTGTTGAAATCTGTTTCCACCTAAAAAAACTGGTTCTCCAGGTGTATTTTGGAAGTCATCATCTGTTTCCGAATATTTAAGGGACTGTCTATTCCCATATTTCGGTATAGCACCTCTCTCTCTCCTGGTATCTAATGCTTGATATCTGTTCTTATGCACAATATCAATCCTCTCTTTTTTTCTATTCTCAATTGAGTTTGTACGTACTTCCCTCCCCCTCCCTTTTTGTTTCACAAAATGAGAGTATGTCTGGGATTTGGGTTTATCATACTGTTGTCTATATGGATAATTATAATTATCTTTTTCATTAAACTTGGACCTTTTATTGTAAGTTCTGGTAATTTCTCTTTGATAATCCATTACGTCCCTCTCCATTTTGTTTTCCTTTCTTTCTATCAGGGATTGTTCAAATTCTTCTAGATTTTTATTTACCTTCCCATCCCTTAACTGATATTCTTCTAATTTTTCATAGATTTTGAGTGATGTGTGTACCTTTTCTATTTCTAACTGTAATTCATTGACTTTTTGTTCTCTATATCTTACTAAAATTTTCATTAAATTCTTAGAACATCCATCTAACGTGTTATTCCATTCGTCCGAAAACGCTTTGTCCTCTTTAAATGTGGAGTCTTTCAAAATTCTAAGACCCCTAGGGACAAGGCCCTCATCCAGATATTTTTGTAATGATATCTGGTCCCACCAATGCTTAGTTTCAGCAATACACAGATGCTCAAGATTATTGAACAATCTGTGCATTTGTGCCAGATCTTCTTGCGGTAAAACCAATGCGATATTACTTTTCTTATTCCCTTTGATATAATTATCACGTCTCTCCATCCTCTGGGAAATACATTTAAGTAAGGACATTCTCCTAATAATCAATTAACAGACAAAGGAGGAGGAAAAAGGAACTATTTTGACCAACACCAAAATCCCGAATAGTATAAACAATCGGCTAGACGGAAATAGATATTAATATTACTCCCAAAAAATGTGAGTTTAACAACCAGAATTCTTTACAAATATTTCTCAATGGATTTCTACATAAAACAAAAAGCTGCCACAAAAAAAAACAATATTAATATAGCATAGAAAAAAACACAGAGAATTGGGCGCTAATGTTTAAATTGAATGTGTAGCCGCACGTTCCTGGGGCTTAGTTCCTCTGCCACCATTTACATTCAACCAGAAAAGACAAAAAATTGGAACTGCGCTTAGCATTCAATTAAATATTTTATTCATTCCCATATAAAAAAATATATAAAATGTATATACCTATACAGTTACCGGCCGGATTTCTTATATCCCACAAATCTAAACAAGAAAAATGTAAATATGCATCCAGCATTTAGTGCTACTATAGCACATAACTATTCTATATAGAGAAATTCTCTCCTAAAAACATACATTAAAACATTTGTGCACATAAGGAAACTCCACTAATTGAAATAACTGTTTTCAGGTGACTCCTATAACATTGCAGGCGTCCCTGCAATGTAGGGTAATTAATGTACTGTCCGTTTGTTTTTATGACAGAAAGAGATTAGTGGGTTAATACTTCGGTCACTTATTCGGCACTGTCCCAAGGATCAAGGGTTAGCAAAGCAGTTTTGTTAAAGCAATATTGACAGGCTTATAATATATCCTTCCTTTTGACACTAGATTGTCACAGCTGCCTCTGAGTGAGATGTCATAAACCCAGGTGTAATAGCGTCCCAAAGATCGTCGGTCAGCAAAGCAGTAATGTCAGTACAATTGCATCAAGCTTATGATATGTTATTCCCTTTAGCACTAGGGTACATCTGCTGCCTCTAAATGGGATGTAATATAACTCAGATAGGGGAGCGTACTCCCTATTCCCCCTTAGCACTGGGGTCCGGATGTTTTATCCTTTGAATTACAAAGGTCCGTATATAGAGAGTTTTTATAAATCGACCCTTATGAGTTTCAGGGACATCTGCAATAAAGCAGAAGGTCCACTTTATGGTGATAATTTGACCCCTGGGGAACGGAGAGCACTCGGTTTATTACAGAGGAACCAAGAAATCATAATTAAACCTGCGGATAAGGGTGGTGGGGTGGTAATTCTTAATGTAAAAGATTACGTTACAGTGTCATAGACAACTGGATAATGAACAATTTTATCGTAAGTTGGATGCCAACCCCACCACCCTTTTCCAAAGGCAGTATGTAGGTTTGCTTGAGTCTGCTCTCATGGACGGGACTATCTCCAGAGAAACATTTAATTTTTTAAGTTGTGCACATCCTATCACAGCCACGTTTTATTATTTACCGAAAATTCACAAGTCACTCACTAACCCACTAGGTCAACCTATTATTTCGGGTGTGGGGTCCTTAACTAATAATCTATCTTTCTTTGTGGACCATTATTTACAGGGGCACGTAGAGAGTCTGAGATCATATATTAAAGACACGCAACACTTTTTGAATTCAATTAATAAAATAAAATGGAAAAAACATTATTATTTACTCACGTGTGATGTTGAGTCTTTGTATTCAAATATTCCTCACGACAAGGGAGTGTCGGCAATTGAGTACTATTTGAAACAAGGTGACATTTCGGACTCTCTGCGTGCCTTTTTGTTGGATTCCATCACATTTATTTTGACACATAACTATTTTGTTTTTGATTCACATTTTTATTTGCAGACACGGGGAGCGGCCATGGGTGCCAGGTTCGCGCCGAGTTTCGCAAATCTTTATATGGGCGTCTTTGAGGATGCCCATGTTTGGGGTTGCGGGCTCGGCGCGGCTCTGGTATATTATGGTCGCTATATAGATGATTTATTTATTATTTGGGGTGGGGATTTGCAATCACTTAATAATTTGACCACTACACTTAATACTAATGAATTTGGATTAAGATTCACATATAAGTATAGTAGCACCTCTATTAATTTTCTGGATATAGACCTATACATTGAGGACAATAAACTGGTCACAAAAACCTTTATCAAACCTGTAGACCAAAATAGATATTTAAATTATAAGAGTGCGCATAAGCGCGTTTGGAAAGACAACATCCCCAGGGGCCAACTTGTAAGGTTGCGAAGGAACTGCACAGAATTGTCCACTTTCCAGGTACAAGCAGAAATTTTGTTGGATTCTTTTCTAGAACAGGGCTATCCTTGTGAATTGTTGGAAAAAGCCATGAGTGATGTGGTCAAGATGGATAGGGAATTATTATTAAAGCCGAAAACTACCGAGGTAAAAAGTAAAGAGGACAGGAATAATAAGAAAAAAAGTGGCCTTTTTTCAACAAAATATAATTGTTGTGCACAGCAAATTGGACGTATTATTAAAAAGAATACGCCCATGTTACTCTCGGATGAATTATTGAAAGCAGATATAGACCCTAGAGGTACAGTAATTTTTAGGAGGGCCGAAAATCTTAAATCTAAATTGGTTACCAGCCATTATGAAAGTAAAAAGGCTTTAAATACCGACACGATATGGCTACCACAAAAACCTATTGGTTTTCACAGGTGTGGTAAATTAGATTGTCTATCGTGCAATTACCTTCCCCGTAAAAGTACAGAGTTCCAGTCATTCGTGACAAAAGAAAGATTCCAAATTAAAGAATTTATTAATTGTTTATCTACATATGTTATTTATTTACTAACGTGTGTTTGTGGTAGACAATATGTAGGCCGCACTACACGAACAATGCATGTGCGTTTCATGGAACATAGGCGCAATATAAGGAAAAATGCACAACACCCAGTATCTAACCATATAACCCGATGTTGCAAGGGAAGGTTTGAGGGTATCACTCTGGTGGCTATAGAACAAATCAAGCAGACTAAACGGGGGGGTAATAGATATGGGACATTGTGCAGACGTGAAGCATACTGGATTTTTCAATTAGATACGATGCTGCCAAATGGATTAAATGATACTGTAGAACTAAATGGGGTCTAGGTGTGGATGGGTATATGGGAGTACATTATTTGATATTATTCCCAATCACTGCCAGACCATCCCAGTATGAATGGGGAATTAGGAATGTAGGATGTGTGTACGATTATACCTACTTGTATACTCATTAGGAATATAAATAGATTTGAATTCGTTGGATGAAAAGGAGAGATAGATATAATCCGAATTGTCAATTCTAGAAAGGAGAAGGATAATAGAGGGAATGAATTGGGTATGTATATTTATTAAGGGCTAATAATCATTTGGATATATGTATGTTTTGTTTACTGATTTTTATACTGATGAATGGGTGGATGCATATGTATTTTTATTCATCTATTTATTATTATTATTAATTTTTCTAAGTGTCAGGACCAACACCAAAATAGCATTTCCGGAATAGGAAAGGGAAGAGGGATATGTATATGTTAAATAATTGAATATATAGGGATACTTCAAAATATAAGCCGCTAATTGGTTTCTATGATTATGTGCACATATTACTATAGAGGTGACTCCACAAAGTGAAAGCTTCAAATATTGATATGTTGTAATATAATGAGAATTAGGATTGAATATCCGAAAAGAGGCTTGATTTGAATAGTCATCACAGGTAGCGATTTGTTGCATGTAATGAACAGTGAAAACGAGGCTTGGAACGCGACGCATGGTGCGTGCGCGAGGTAGACAGGAAGACGGAGATACGAACCCGGCTTATAAGCCGAACAAGCATGGAGAGGCTCCATACACACTGAGGAAGCCGCCGAGGACATACTAAGGCGGAGAAACGCGTATGTGGATAAAAGTGAGTTTACAGCCGGCCGGCCTAATCAATTCTTCAAGCAATCATATGCTGTCTCATCATCATATTAAGGTACTCAGTACCCGGACATCCGGACCCCAGTGCTAAGGGGGAATAGGGAGTACGCTCCCCTATCTGAGTTATATTACAGCCCATTTAGAGGCAGCAGATGTACCCTAGTGCTAAAGGGAATAACATATCATAAGCTTGATGCAATTGTACTGACATTACTGCTTTGCTGACCGACGATCTTTGGGACGCTATTACACCTGGGTTTATGACATCTCACTCAGAGGCAGCTGTGACAATCTAGTGTCAAAAGGAAGGATATATTATAAGCCTGTCAATATTGCTTTAACAAAACTGCTTTGCTAACCCTTGATCCTTGGGACAGTGCCGAATAAGTGACCGAAGTATTAACCCACTAATCTCTTTCTGTCATAAAAACAAACGGACAGTACATTAATTACCCTACATTGCAGGGACGCCTGCAATGTTATAGGAGTCACCTGAAAACAGTTATTTCAATTAGTGGAGTTTCCTTATGTGCACAAATGTTTTAATGTATGTTTTTAGGAGAGAATTTCTCTATATAGAATAGTTATGTGCTATAGTAGCACTAAATGCTGGATGCATATTTACATTTTTCTTGTTTAGATTTGTGGGATATAAGAAATCCGGCCGGTAACTGTATAGGTATATACATTTTATATATTTTTTTATATGGGAATGAATAAAATATTTAATTGAATGCTAAGCGCAGTTCCAATTTTTTGTCTTTTCTGGTTGAATGTAAATGGTGGCAGAGGAACTAAGCCCCAGGAACGTGCGGCTACACATTCAATTTAAACATTAGCGCCCAATTCTCTGTGTTTTTTTCAATATAGATCCCCTAGACAGAAAACACAAGGCACATTATTAAACACATAGACGGGACCAAGGGACATATAGTAAGGAATCATAAGCCATATAGAAAACACAGATTCGGTTAATGTGGAAGAACAGAATAAATGCAACTTACTAATGTTACATTTCACTGTTCTAGATGCATGTCCATCACAGGTAGAGGAAATTAAATCACAGATACCGGGTTCCCTATGAACATAGGATGGACAGGACACTGGATTGATGGCTGGGATAGTCCCAGTAGAGATAAGACACACAGAAATTTTTTAAAGGAGTAGACCAAGTAGAGAATCACTTCCCCGTAGTGCCCAATCCAGTTGTCAAAATTTTCATAAAATCTTCTTCACCTCTACAAACTCATCTGTCACCAACCTCTATTCTGTTTCTCTACAGTTTCCTCTTCATCTTTTGCATTCACACAGGGTGGTACAATACATGGACCCAAGTACAGTTCAAACTCCACATGCCTAGGTCCTTCAGAGTTCTGCCCGAACCCAGTATATCTCAACAGCACGATGACACCAGTATTACTGCAGTGTGCCTTGTCATGCACAAAGGGTGGAGAATGGGAATACTGGTGAAGGGAAATTTTGTATAGACACTGATATGTCTGTTGGTGAATGGCAAACCTGACATTTTCTTTTTCCTTTTCTTCTTCTCTCTCTCCTCTAGAGGTGTTTCTTTTTTCTTTTTTTTTTGAGTTATGCTCATGGTACTCTACATTGCAAACACACAATAGTTAAATTAAGATACAAAAATGTGTGTTCCCTGCAGGAAGAGGCAGTCTGGAGGACAAAGTGGTATGGCCAGGAGTCCTCAGGACTGTAGGCAGGTGGACACGGTAAGCCAGTAGCCCCTAGAGCATACCTTCCAAGTCTAGTTGAGGTGGCACGCGGTCTGACTCATCTAGGCAAAGAGGGTAGGTGCAGGCTGATGAGAGCCTACTGGTGTGCGCCAGGATTCTATTCTCACGCAGGTAAGAGAGCAATGACCTGTCTTACTTGCTTGAGGAAGAATATTGGTAAAGCAATACCAACAGAGCCATCCTATATCCCTCCTGCAGACGGATCTTTTCAGAAAATACAAATCGACTTCGTACAGTTAACACCCTTTAGGAATTATTGTTATGTATTGGTGTGCACTGATGTTTTCTCAAACTGGGTAGAGGCATTTCCTGCAGCCACGGATGCTGCTGTGTTTACCGCAAAGAAAAATTGCGCAGAGATTTGTGTGTAGATAATGGTACCCCTAGAAGTAGGAGCAAAGCTTGAAATTGTACTATTGTGATCATAGATACTGCCACTAGTATTATGTAGCTTCGGAACCACTCCCAGATCTTCACTCAACGAATCACCCTCTTCGAAATTTGTTTTTGTTTTGGTATTTGTGTCTTTTGGTTGTTTTTGGAAGACAACCTCATGTCATGATTGATCCACACAATGATCAGAAATACACCAATGAGGTGACAGTACAGTACCTTGTTGAGATGAGCCAGCATTTGAGAACTTGACAAAAGAACTTGAAACTGTTGATTGCTGGTATGCCAAATGCTAACTGTCTTGAATGTGAACCAAGAGACTGTGTGATTGTTCTTACGCTCAGGTTGCCTAATAGACAGGTGGGAAGGACCATACCAAGATTTGTTGACAGCACTAAAGGTCGCCGAAAGAGAGACTTGGGTCCACTCGTCCCACTGCAAGAAGGTCGCTGACCCGGAGAGAACTCGTGACAAAGTAGTTTATTGCTCACATTCATCAAGTTTGTGAACTGTGTGTTCGAAGTGAACTGTGTGTTCCAAGTGAACTGTGTGTTCAAAAAGCAAGGTGGAGAGCAAAGTGAACTGTGTGTTCCAAGTGAACTGTGTGTTCAAAGAGCAAGGCAAAGAGATCGCAAAAGTATCACCAGAGACTCTGTTCCGTGAAGACTGAGATGCGGCACTGTTGAACACTACCTGAACATACTAAAATACTGCAGAAAGACCAGTCATTGTAATTGATTTGTTATGAACAAGAGTTGTTTTGTTCTATTTCTCTTTTCTCTCTTTCCCGCTGACAAACATTTTCTTTCAGGATATTCTATTTTTGCGAGTTTTTTTTTATGAGGAGTCGAGTGTGGGACTGGAACTGGTTCTGTAGGAAGGAGTGATTTCCTTATAGGATCCCAGGATTAGCCGATCAGTTTGTTAAAATCAGAGAAAAATCAAAGGTCTAGTAGTTATGGAGTTCAGAGGTAATCAGGAACAATCAGACAATGGCTATTCACACATTGCAGATAAAGAGCTCATTAATATATGTGGAAGAAAGGTTTATGAGTGGCTCTCCCCGAACTCCGAAGGTTTATGTTATTTAGGAAGGACACTACTTATAACCCTTGTTCAATGATTAAACAGACCTAGCACACGTTCCAGAAATGGAAACAATGTTCAGAAAATGAAAGGAATATGTAGATCATGAAAATTTTATATGTCACTGTCACGATTTGTTTGTGTCTTTTTCATCTACCCAGCAGAACCTCAATCGAATCAAAACATCAGTGTACAAAGACATAGGTACATGTATGTGTGAAATGTTCGTCGCAAATCAGACATTATAGGCCAAAGCACTGTCCCAGCATACTCTATAGGTTGAATGTTGTCCCACACCCAACCAGTGGTCCCGTGACTGCCAAGTGCATATAGAGGATGTCTCGTCCTCCTCCCTGTCTTCCCCAAATATAGTCAAGTGTCTGATTTGCGAAATGCATACATACTTGTGTCTAGGTCACCGATTATGGTATGAAATATTTTTTTCTTATGTTAATAATTGATGGCAGTTATTGTTTACTGCCAAAGGGTGGACTATCGAAGTAAAAAAAAAATTACATAAAGAGAACATACAAACTACACACATATAGGTCGCTATACTTGCAAATACGCGCAGCGAGCACAGCAATACATGGTAACACGCATTTACACGGACATGCCACAGAGATGGATTCGACACTTATTTCATACAGTACATAATTATAATAATATCAAGCACCAGACATCATGATGATTTAAAATTATCTAATGAATTAATGTCATGAATGTGTATTATTTGAACGAAACAAGATAGACCTGTCATGTTTACTATTGAGGCAACCAGATTGATGTGTAGATTCATTTGATGCTTGTTGTGAAGTTGTAGGACATTGCAGCAGATAATTATGATTAAATGTATAAAAGCTAAAATCACTTTTATTAGAACAATAGATATTCCAAACAGGTGGTGGACAGGAAACTCAGGCCAGCCCCTTTGGACGTCCCCAAGGCTGAACCTGTTGAGCATATACAAAGGGACTGATGACTCATCGTGAACCCCTCCCCCAGAAACTAGATAACAAACTGATCACACAGGAGCTCAGAGTTGCTGTAAGGTCTGAGATGATGATGGAGTTATTGCCAGCTCAGTTCCTGTTTTGCTCTCAGAGGAAGATGGAGTGCCAGCATTACTATACAGAGAGAGAGAGAGAGAGTGATATGGAAAGACAAATTTATATAACTTAAGGATAATGGTATTGTATGCTGGCATGTAACTGTATGTAACTTTATGTATTAACTGCTTACTGTGTGAGTTGTAATCATGTAACTATAGGTATACTGTACTTTGTAATATATATTGAATCCATATCCTTTTAATAACAAATATATACATCAATGAGCTTTGGAACTCAGATAATGTGTGGGGGTATTGTTTTCTCTTATGGGATGCAGTGTTTTGCGATGTATAGCGAACATTCAGGGGATATGGTAATAAGAGATGCAGGCATTTACAATATATATTAGAGCGGGCATTTTAAATATTTGTGAGAAATCAATTTGGCATTCTTAGGTGTTAGGGTGTTCAGCGCCCTCCTGCAAACTATAAATTTGCAACCTCCCTTCCATAATTCACAAAGGGACAGCATTGCAAATAGGAGTGTGATCTCACAAGGAAGGGGTGTGGCCACACAATAGTGCCACCAATTCAAACGATGCCACAGTATAGTCCCTTATACACATTTTGTCACACAGTAATGCCCATTTGAACATATTATATCACACAGTAATACCCCATATACCTTATGTCACACACAGTAATGCCCCTTACACAATATGCCTCACTCAGTAGTGCCCCTTACACATTACACAACACACAGTAATGCCCCTAACACATTATGGATGTGCTTTACACATTATGCCACACACAGTAATGCCCCTTACACATTATGGAATGCCCTTTACACATTATGCCACACACAGTAATGCCCTTTACACATTATGCCACATCTGGGGTAGGTTGTGAGTCACTGCCGCCATTCCTGATTAGCTGCCAGTGCGCAAGGTTCAAGATGGCTGGGGGAGATGACACAGTGACTGGGACAAAACAAAAATGGTGTGCGTGTGACACAGTGACTGGGACAGAACACACATGGGGGGTGACACAGTGACTTGGACAGAAAACAGGGGAGGGGTGACACGGTGACAGAACATAGAGGGTGTTGTACAGTGACTGAGACAGAACACAGGGGTGATGACACGATGACTGGAACAGAACACCGGGGTGATGACATGATGACTGGAACAGAACAGTAGGGGGGTTGCACAGTGACTGAGATAGAACACAGGGGAGGGTGACACAGTGACAGAACACAGTGGAGGGGTGACAATGGCTGGGACAGAACATGGGGGGAGCAATTCCTGGGACAGAACATGGGGGGTGACAATGGCTGGGACAGAATATGGGGGGTGACAATGGCAGGAACAGAACACAGGGGTGGTGACAATGACTGGGACAGAACACTGAGGGTGTAGTGGTGACAAAGTAAAAAGTCACTGTGTCCCAGGGCTGGCGATCCGCACCCCCTAGATTACCTATGAGCCCCTTGTGACCTCACCTCCCAGATTTCGATGGGTCCCTCTCCTGTGTCCCACTCTCCAGTCTCCACTGTTGTCTCATAGTGTCTACACAGACCTGTGCAGTGACCGTGGTGACTGCCAGCTACCTGCAATAATGCAAGATCCTAGAGTCTGTGTTTATGTTAACCTGGCTGCTGCCCCCACATTCCCTCCCCCTGTCCAGTAACAAGCCGTGACCACCTGCTGATAATGCAGGGTTTCTGGTTCTGGCGCTGGCCACCGTCTCTGCCTACAGACTTGCCGGGTGACACCCACCGATGCAAGGTGTCCGTGTACTTCTGACAGCCACGCGGGAGAAGGGGGCGGAAGGACGAGCGGCTGCCGCAGTAGCAACAATATGACGCGCTGCAGAGCGAGATGGTCCAGGGTAGAGCTTTCTGCATTTCTGTAGAGGGAGTTGCTAAAGTCAGGTCCTTTATCTGCACAGCTGCTGGCGCCGCTGCCTGACATACAGGTGCAGCTGCCGGCAGCAACAGGGGAGACAGGGATGCAGAGCAGGGAGAGTGCCTCTCCAGCCTGGCGCCTCCCTGCTTTGCATCCCTTTGCTGAGCGGGATGCGCCGGGCCTGCAATTATCAAAGTGATAGTTGTATGATTCAGATGACAGAACAAATGCATTAAAAAATGTTCCATTCTATAAATGGGAAGCAGTTAAGATGCCAGCTGGAAGTCGGCGTACCAACGCTGGAATCCTGACACCTGTCAAAATGTACCGGTGCCGAAATCCTGACAGCCGGCTTCCCAATCATAAGCATAGCAGGCAGGTTAGGGCCAAGGGTGAGGGGGGGCGGGGTAGGTTTAGGCACCACCCGGTGGCTTAGATTTAGGCTGCGGGTAGGGGGGGGGGGAGTTAGGGTTATGCTGTGGGGAGGAAGGTTTAGGGTTAGGCACCTCCGGGGGAGGATAGGTTTAGGCACTAAGGGGGAGGGTTAGGCTGCAGGGAAGGGGGGGTTAGGCACCAAGAGGGAGGTTAGGGTTAGAAAGTGGGAAGGGAATGTTAGGGTTAGGGAATAGGGGAGAGGGGGGATCATGCTTACCTCACCCCTGTTGGCATTTTCACAGATCAGGATGCCGCCGTTGGCACAGCATCGATCAGATCTGAGTAACCCCCACAGATATATGCACAGTACTTACAGTCAGTAATTCACAATGTTTCATACCAGGCCTGCTGCCTATTTCCCCAGGTAGTGAAAACCTTGCCCTGACACATCTTATATTAGCCTCTTACAGGTGCAGGCACTAATTAGCCTGCTCTCAGACTGAAGGCCTAAAAACCCGTAATGGGCTTTATGGGTCCTCCCTTCTCTCTCACACCCTTACCCCAGGTACCCTTATCAGGATTTTAGTAAAAGCCCAAACTCTAATCAAGTCTGAACAGACATTTCCTCTGTGTAAATTACATAGGTCAAAAACCTGGACCTTAACATCTCAATCGTGTCTTACTGTATATCAGTATATTATGACCAGGCTTGGACTGGCCCACAGGGGTACAGGGGAAACCACCAGTGGGCCCCACTGCCTGGGGGCCCGCCTCCTGCTGTAAGGATCAGGTTACTGACTGTGCACTTGAATTATACATATGTTATCTTATTTTGAACTATGGTGTATTTTCTGCAGTGCATTGCTGTTATTAATCTGTTATTAATCTGGTACATTATCATGCATGTAGCAGCTGAATTTACTGTATATATTTATGAAGGGGCCCAGACGTTGCACTCTCTAATGGTTAGTCAAACCAATGAGGTGGTAGGCCATACCCTCTCAGCAGACTGGCCACACCCATAAACATGGACCCCTACCACTGCATTCCCCCGGTGGGCCCTACATGCACCAGTCTGACACTGAGTATGACTCATTTTGGTAAACCAGAGCCAGAATATGGTATACACATGAATTAAACAGATAGGCCATGGGTCTTCCTATATCGATGATGGTTTGGACTAGTTAAAATAACGCTATGTTATTAGCAGGAGCAAAGCATGTATGATGTTTGAAGTCGCAGTAGTGTTCCAGCATGTCTGGCAGTGAGACATGGAGGAGTCAGCTGCAGTGCTGCATGTTGTAACTCTGCCATCCAGTCTCTGCTCATACAGAGCAAAGCAATACCAGATTGAGGTTTGTGGGGGCCCTCTGCCAATAAAAACGAGATTTATGGTAAGAACTTACCATTGTTGAATCTCTTTCTGTGAGGTACATTGGGTTCCACAAGGATTAACATTGGGGTGTAGAGTAGGATCTTGATCCGAGGCACCGACAGGCTCAAAGCTTTGACTATTCCCAAGATGCACAGTGCCGCCTCCTCTATAACCCCGCCTCCGTGCACAGGAGCTCAGTTTCGTTAACCAGTCCAATGCAGTAGCAGGTACCAGAGATGACAATTGTGAGTAGCCACATACACCACACACTCACTACAGGAGATGGTGTCAGCGGCTATATCAACCCAAAGAAGCCAAGTGCGTCAGGGTGGGCGCCTAGTGGAGCTCAGTGTACCTTACAGAAAGAGATTTAACAAAGGTAAGTTCTTACCATAAATCTCATTTGTATTGGCAGAGGGCCCGCAAATTAATTGCCCCGGGGCCCCCACAAACCTCAACAAGGATTAACATCGGGGATGTCCTAAAGCAGTTCCTTATGGGAGGGGACGCACTGTAGCGGGCACAAGAACCCGGTGTCCAAAGGAAGCATCCTGGGAGGCAGAAGTATTGAAGGCATAGAACCTAATGAATGTGTACACTGAGAACCACGTAGCCACCTTGCACAATTGTTCAAGAGTCGCACCACGGCGTGCCACCCAAGAAGGTCCAACAGACCAAGTAGAATGGGCTTTGATGGTAGCAGGAGCTGGCAGATCAGCCTGTACATAAGCATGTGCAATCACCATTCTAGTCCAGCTGGCCAAGGTCTGTTTGTTAGCAGGCCAGCCATGTTTGTGAAATCCAAAAAGCACAAAGAGAGAATCAGACTTCCTAATGGAGGCAGTTCTCTTCACGTAGATACTCTCCGTACCACATCCAAAGAACGCTCTTTGGAAGACAACTCAGGGGAACTAAAGGCCGGAACCACAATATCCTGATTAAGGTGGAAGGAAGACACCATCTTGGGTAGATAACCCGGACGCGTTCTAAGAACCGCCCGGTCACGGTGAAAAATCAGATGGGGGACTTACAGGATAAGGCACCCAAGTCCGAGACCCTTCTAGCTGACGCGATAGCCAGCAAAAACAAAACCTTAAGGGAAAGCCACTTAAGGTCTTCAGATGCAAGAGGTTCAAACGGAAACTCTTACAAGGCCTCCAGAATCAACGACAGATCCCAAGGGGCCACGGGTGGTACATAAAGAGGCTGAATTCACAACACACCCTGAGTGAAAGTATGAACATCCGGTATGGTAGCAATCTTTCTTTGAAACCAAACCGACAAGGCAGAAATGTGAACCTTGAGAGAGGCCAGACGCAAGCCTAAGTCCAGGCCCTGTTGTAGGAAGACCAACAGTTTGACCGTATTAAACTTGAAAACGTCATGATTATGAGACATGCACCAAGTAAAGTAAGAATTGCAGACCCTATGGTAAATCCGAGCAGAAGCCGGTTTACGGGCCTTCAACATAGTTTGAATGACCGCCTCAGAAAAACCCTTGGCCCTCAAGATGGAAGCTTCGAGAGCCAAGCCGTCAAAGCCAGACGGGCCAAGTCCTGGTAAACACAAGAGCCCTGAACGAGGAGGTCTGGTTGTTGTGGAAGTAGAAGGGGACGATCTAGCGAGAGGCCCTGTAGATCGGAGAACCAGTGCCGTCTGGGCCACGCTGGAGCAATCAGAAGTAGGATTCCTCCTTCTTGTGTGAACTTCCTTATTACTCTGGGCAGGACTGACACCGGAGGGAACAAATACGGCAGCCGACAGTTCCATGGAATTGCCAGAGCGTCTACGAATGCTGCTTGAGGATCCCTTGTCCTTGCTCCGAAGACCGGAACCTTGTGATTGTGTCGAGACGCCATCAGGTCCACATCTGGAAGGCCCCACTTGTCCACAAGAAGTTGAAAAACCTCTGGATGGAGGCTCCACTCTCCGGCGTTTACGTCTTGATGACGGAGAAAGTCCGCTTCCCAGTTTTGGGCCCCCGGAATGAACACTGCGGATATGGCCGGCAGATGGCGTTCTGCCCACTAAAGAATCTGTAATCCTTCCCTCATTGCCATGCGGCTTTGAGTGCCGCCTTGATGATTGATGTACGCCATCATGGTAGCGTTGTCCGATTGTACTTGAACAGGTCTGTTCTGTATCAAATGCTGGGCCAGGTTCAGTGCATTGAACACCTCCCGCAGTTCCAGAATGTTTATCGGGAGTAATGACTCCTCGGTCAACCGACCCTGAAGGGAGTGTTGTTCCAACTCTGCACCCTAACCTCTCAGACTGGCATCCATCATCAGCAGGACCCAGTTGGATATCCAGAAGGGACGACCCCTGCTCAATCGATGGTCCTGAAGCCACCAGCTTAGTGACAGGCGGACCTCTGGAGACAAGGAGATCATTTGAGATCTGATCCGGTAAGGCAGGCCGTCCCACTTGGCAAGAATTTACTTCTGCAGAGGGCGAGAATGGAATTGAGCATACTCCACCATGTCGAAAGCCGACACCATGAGACCTAGCACTTGCATTGCCGAATGTATCGACACTTGCGGACGAGATAGGAAACATCAAATCCTGTCCTGAAGCTTCAGGACTTTCTCCTGAGACAAGAACAACCGCTGGTTGTGAGTGTCCAATAACGCTCCCAAGTGCACCATGCTCCGAGCAGGAATCAGGAAAGATTTCTTCCAGTTGACTAGCCACCTGTGGGCTTTCATGAACTGGACAGTCAGATCTAGATGACGTAGGAGAATTTCTGGAGAATTTGCCAGGATCAACAAATCGTCCAGTTACGGTAGGATCCTGACCCCTTGACGGCGGAGCACAGCCGTCATTACCGCCTTTACTTTGGTGAAAACTTGCGGAGCCGTTGTCAAACCAAAAGGTAACGCCCGAAATTGGTAATGAAGGTTGCCCACCGCAAACCTCAGGTACTGCTGATGTGACATTGCAATAGGAATATGCAGGTAGGCATCCTGTATGTCCAGGGAGACCATATAGTTCCCAGGCTCCAAGACCAGAACAATAGAGCGTAGAGTTTCCATACGAAACTTGGAGACCCTCACATACTTGTTCAAGGACTTGAGATTGAGAATGGGCCACGAGGACCCGTTCGGTTTCGGGACTAGAAACAGCGATGAATAGTATCTCTTGCCTCTCGGATCCAGAGGCACCTGTACTATCACTCCTGTGGTCAGGAGGGATTGTACCACTGAATGAAGAGTGTTTGTCTTCACCGGATCCAAAGGGACGTCTGTCAGGCATAATCGATGAGGGGGACGTTTTTTGAAGGATACGGCATAACCTCGAGTGACGACTTCCCTTACCCAGGCATCTGAAGTGGTCTTCAACCATTCCTGGGCAAAACCTAGAAGCCAGCCCCCCACCCTGGGATCCCCCAGAGGGAGGCCCGCCCGTCATGCGGCAGGTTTGTCAGTTTTGGAAGCAGGCTGACTGGCAGCCCAGGCCCGCTTTGGTCTGGGCTTGGCAGGTTTGGAAGTACGAGCTTGTTTTGGGTACGCCTGACCTTTTGCTTTTCCTGGAGGACGAAAGGGCCGAGAGAAAGTACTTTTAGCCTTCTGTGCAGAAGGAGCCGTACTTGGTAGGCAAGCTGTTTTAGCAGGAGCCAGGTCAGCCACAATCTTATTGAGGTCTTCTCCAAAAAGAATGTTTCCCTTAAAAGGAAGCACCTCAAGGGTTTTCTTAGACTCCATATCCACCGACCAGGATCTCAACCAAAGGATACGTCATGCCAAGATGGACGTAGTGGCAGCCTTGGCTACCAGCACCTCGGCATCAGAAGCCACCTCTTTAAGGTAAAGAGAAGCCGTGGCAATATATGAGAGACATTTGTCTGGCATGATCAGAAGCGTTGGAAGGTAGCTCCGCCTCCAGCTCCTGAGCCCATGCTTCAACAGCTTCAGCAGCCCATGTCGCTGCAATGGTTGGTCTATGCACAGCCCCCGTTAGGGTGTAAATCGCTTTCAAACAACCCTCCACACGTCTATCTGTCGGTTCCTTCAGAGAGGTGACGGTAGTCACTGGCAGAGCTGGGGAAACTACCATGCGTGCAACATGAGAATCTACAGGCAGAGGAGTTTCCCAATTTTTACATAACTCCGCAGAGAGAGGATAGAGAGCCAACAGTTTCTTATGCGGTGTGAATTTTGTTCCCGGATTTTCCCAGGATTCCTGACGTATGTCAGCCAGGTGATGAGAATGAGGTAAAACTTGTTTAACCACCTTCTTACATTTAAATCTGTCCGGATTTTTACAGACAGCCGCAGGCTCAGGTTCATCAGAGACTTGAAGAATGAGCCTGACAGCCTCAATCAAATCAGGGACATCCACCAGTGACTTCCCTTCCCCATCAGAAGCATCAGAGTCAGTGTCTGTGGGGTCAGTATATGCACCATCCTCCTCAGAGGACGTGTCCGGAACAGCGGTGGATTGTGAGGAAGTAGCGGCCATTTTGGAAGACGTCTTAGTCTTAGGTGGGCGAGAGTGAGACTTATTTTTAGTCAGCGATCGGTTCAAGGTTCGAGTTGTTCGCTAACTGTTTTCAGTCGCAGCGCGGCGATTAGGACAAAAGTGGCACTTCTGCGCATGCGGCACAATGCGCACGCGTGATGTACTTTCACAAAAGCCGATGCAGTTTCACACAAGGTCTAGCGACGCTTTTCAGTCGCACTGCTGGCCGCTGAGTGATTGACAGGAAAGGGGCGTTTCTGGGAGGTAACTGACCGTTTTCAGGGAGTGAGCTGAAAAACGCAGGCGTGTCAGAAACAAACGCAGGCGTGCCTGGGAAATCGCGGGCGTGGCTGGCCGAACGCAGGGCGTGTTTGTGATGTCAAAACAGGAACTAATTAGTCTGAAGTGATTGCAAGCTAGGAGTAGGTCTGGAACTACTCAGAAACTGCTCGAAAATATTTTGGTGCCGTTCTGCGATCCTTTCGTTCGCACTTCTGCTAAGCTAAGATACACTCCCAGAGGGCGGCGGCTTAGCGTTTGCACGGCTGCTAAAAGCAGCTAGCGAGCGAACAACTCGGAATGAGGGCCCAAGTGCTGTAACTGAGATGAAATATGATCCGCCCATGACGGATTGACTGCAGGGACCATAAACTGCTGCACAGACATAGGAGGTCCCACAGGGGGCGTAAGTTTTGTTACCTGCGTATTTAAAAACGTAGAGGAAGTAGCCCAAGGTGGGTCATTAGTGGCCCCCGGAGCTACAGACCCACTTGGAGGTAAGGAACTCCCTGAACCTGAACTCTCCGCTGCCATGTTCTCCTCAAAAGTGTCTGCAGCATCACCACCACGCAATGTGGGAGAAGCCCCAGTTCTGTTGCCCCGTGTAGCTGACATAATGATAAGCTCAATATCAGGCAACCTAGTACAATATTAGCAGCGATACACCTAGCAAGAACTCCCAGTGTAGTGCGTCAGCTCAAACCGGGAATCCAAGAGATATATGGTGACTATAAATCACAAAGAAAAATACACAATAAGTATACTGTATCTTGTGAAATACTACCTATATCAGTTAACAAACCTGACGCACTTATCCCCTCAGGTTACAGAATATAGAAGTAGCAAGCTGAGTGAAATACACGAGATGGAAGCCACGCAGCAGACACACACACACACGCACGCACGCACACACGCACACACACACACACACACGTACAATGCAGAAGTTTTACCAAACAATAAAACTGCACTGGACTAGCAATACCAAGTGATACTCAGTATAGCTATATAGATATATATGTAAACAACAGATATAACAAACACAGTAAGTACTGGATGTATATCACAGGGTGTTTGCAGAGGCGTATCTAGGGTAGGGCGAGTGGGGCACGTGCCCTGGGCGCCTTGGCAGGCCCAGGAGAGGGGGGCGCCGCCGGCGACCAGGGCATCATGCCCCACTCGCCCCCGCCAACCCTAAATGTGGGGAGGAGAGCGCAGCGTCTCTCCCTCCCCTCACCGCCGCTGCCAGCAGCGCTGCTGTGTCCGGTCTCCGGCGTTAGCTAATCAGAGCTTGCGGACCGGCTCCTGATTGGCTGCCGGTCCGCGAGCTCTGATTGGCTAGCGAACCGGCGCCAGACAGCAGCCGGAGACCTGGAGCGGTGAGGGGAAGGAGAGGCGCTGAGCAGCGCTCTCCTCCCCTCACATAGAGCAAGCGGTGAGGGGCGGGGGGCGGGGGGCTTGGCGGCACAGTGGGGCATGTATCTGGCACCAAATGGGGCATATGTAACTGGCACTGAGTGGGGCCTGGCACTGTGGAGCATGTAACTGGCACTGTGGGGCAATGTTACTGGCATTGTGGGGCATGTAACTGGCACTGTGTCACAACTGAGGGCCTGAGCTGACGGGAGGCAGCCTCAGTTGTAGGGGCTGAGATGTACCGGAACCTGGGAGGTTGTATCAGACCCCTGGACATGTAAGTAACATGAATAATAACTGCCCGAAGGCGTGACCACGACAATTTGGATAAAAGTCAATGATGTTTATTATGACAACTCCGCAACACAGCAGCAGTAAAAGAAAACGTAAAAGTCAGCAAATAATAAATACAGTTCCTGGGTACTACAGGATGGCAGGAGCCACAGGGCACTGGTAGTGTGAGATAGTTCTTATGATCTTCTAGATGGAAAGTCCTTACCAGGCCCGACTGTAGCAATGGAGATAACCCAGGATTGTGCCAGCTGGTGTTCCAGGAAAAGCTGGGTTGCTGAAGGTAAAACAGCTGCTGTGGATACTGGCTGGAACCAGACTGTTGTTAGCACGGAGTGGATACTGGCTGGAACCAGTTAAATAATAGATGAACTTGGGAGCGATGAAATATGAACTGAAATGTAGAACTTGAGAGCGGAGAAATAATAATACCGGTGGAGAGTGGTAAAGTGTAGAAAGGACACCGGCCCTTTAAGGGAAGCTGTACTCTGCTGAAAGCTGAGCTGGAAGCAGGTAATGTTGTAGCTGGAAACAGATGAATCCACAATGGATTGGAGAGTCAGGCTACACCGCAGGTGGAATGCTGGTGCGGGTCTCTATGGTGGAAGTCTTGAGACAGGAGCTGGAACCTGGAAGACAATCACAGGAGAGAGACAAACAGGAACTAGGTTTGACAACCAAAGCACTGACGCCTTCCTTGCTCAGGCACAGTGTATTTATACCTGCAGCAAGGAAGGGATTGGCTAGGCAATTATGCAGATTATCAATACTGAGAACAGATTGGTGGAAATGATCAGCTGACAGAATCCAAGATGGCTGCGCCCATGCAGACACTTGGAGGGAAGTTTGGTTTGTAATCCATGTGGTAATGAAAACAGTAATGGCGGCGCCGGCCACCGGAGACAGGAGGCGCCAGGCTGACAGATGCACATCCAACCACGCGGACACAGCGGAGGCCGCCGCTGACGTAATCGCCACTCAGACACTCTGCATGCAGAAGTTCAGGGACGGCGGCGGAGGCCGCGGGAGACGCCATGCCAGGTGTAATATGGCGTTTACTGTGACAGCATCCCAGAGTGACAGGAGAGGATACAGGAATGTACACATCAGGACAACAGATGGGATCCGGTCCTGGAGCGCTGAGCCAGCCCTAGGAGGCATCTGATGGGTAAGAAATGGCGTCCAGATACCCGGATCGTGACAGCACCCCCCCCTTTAGGAGTGGCCCCAGGACACTTCTTTGGCTTTTGAGGAAACTTGGAATGGAATCTCCGGACCAAGGCAGGAGCATGGACATCAGAAGCATTGGTCCATGAACGTTCCTCAGGACCATAACCCTTCCAGTCAATAAGATATTGTAGTTGACCGTAACGGTGACGTGAGTCCAGGATCTTGGCCACTTCATACTCAACGCCTCGTTGAGTTTGGACTTTCGGAGTTGGAGGAAGTGAGGAATGAAACCGATTCAAGATCAGCGGTTTCAACAGGGAAACATGGAATGTCCTGGGTATTTTTAAGAAGGGAGGCAACTGGAGTCTGTAAGCAACAGGATTGATGACTTGTTCAATCTTGAAAGGACCGATATAGCGAGGTGCAAACTTCATACTGGGAACTCTTAACCTCAAATTCTTCGTGGATAACCATACCCGATCACCCACCTTGAGAGCAGGAACTGCTCGACGCTTCTTATCCGCAAACTTCTTGTACCTGAACGATGCCTTGAGCAGAGCTGATCGTACGCTCTTCCAGATATTGGCAAACTGATGCAAGGTGATATCCACTGCGGGAACAGAAGTTGCTGGAAGCGGTTGGAACTCAGGGACTTTAGGGTGGAATCCAAAGTTAGTGAAGAATGGTGTTGAAGCAGATGAAGAATGATACTGGTTGTTATGACAGAACTCGGCCCAGGGAAGTAATTGAACCCAGTCATCTTGAGAGGAGGACACATAGATGCGGAGGAAGGCCTCCAAGTCCTGATTCACCCTCTCGGTTTGACCATTGGTCTGAGGATGGTAAGCCGTGGAAAACTTTAGCTTGACTTGGAGGACTTGACATAAACTTCGCCAGAATTTGGCTGTGAATTGAACTCCTCGATCTGAGATAATTTCTTCAGGAAGACCGTGGAGTCGGAAGATCTCTTGTATGAATACTTGAGCCAACTTGGAAGCTGACGGAAGACCGGTGAGAGGAATGAAGTGTGCCATCTTGGTGAACCGGTCAACTACCACCCAGATGGTATTGAACTTGTTGCACATGGGTAAGTCTGTAATGAAATCCATCGACAAGTGGGTCCATGGTCGACGGGGAACGGATAGTGGAACCAGTTGCCCCGCAGGCGACTGGCGGGATACTTTATGTTGGGCACACTTTGGGCAAGATGCAATAAACTCCAAGACGTCTTTTTTCAGAGTTGGCCACCAATAGGACCTAGAGATAAACTCCAGGGTTTTTTGGATACCTGTATGTCCGGCAAAACGGGAAGCATGGGCCCAATGCATGAGCTTCTTCCTTAGCATCGGCTTCACAAAACTTTTCCCTGATGGGGGCGTAGAGTCCATCCCTACCGTGGAGAATGCCAACGGATTTATAATAGGATGCTTGTCTGAAGACTCTGACTCATTTTCTTGCTCCCATGAGCGGGAAAGGGCATCGGCCTTGCGATTCTGAGAGCCCGGACAGAACTGGAGTTTAAAGTCGAACCTGGAAAAGAAAAGTGCCCATCTGGCCTGACGAGGGTTGAGACATTGTGCGCCCTTCAGGTATAAAAGGTTCTTGTGGTCTGTAAGTATGGTGATTAAATGAGAAGCTCCCTCCAACAGATACCTCCACTCTTCTAGAGCGAGCTTGATGGCTAGCAACTCCTGGTCGCCAATGGCATAGTTGCGCTCAGCTGGGGAGAACTTCCGGGAGAAGAAACTGCAAGGGTGTAAATGGCCATCTTTAGCCCTCTGAGATAACACCGCTTCTACTCCAACGGAGGAGGCATCCACCTCTAAGATGAAAGGAGAGTCGATGTCAGGCTGTTTCAGAACAGGCGCAGAGATGAACCTTTGTTTTAAAAGATGAAATGCTTGCATGGCTTCTTCAGACCACTTGGACGGGTTAGCACCCTTCTTAGTGAAAGCAGTAATAGGCGCCACAATGGTGGAAAAGTCTCGTATAAACTTTCGGTAATAGTTGGCGAACCCTAAGAACCTCTGGACCCCTTTGAGGGTTAAGGGTACCGGCCAATTTTGGATTGCTTGTAGTTTCTCAGGATCCATCTCTAGTCCGGAACCAGACACAATGTACCCTAGAAACGGAATGGACTTGACTTCAAAGACGCATTTTTCTAATTTGCAATAGAGATGATTGACACGGAGACGGGACAGAACCTCTTTAACCCAAAAACGATGTTCCTCTAAATCGTTGGCAAAAATGAGGATATCGTCTAGATAGACCACGACATGACGGTATAGAATGTCTCTGAAGATCTCATTGACAAAATGCTGGAAGACAGCTGGAGCATTGCTCAATCCGAAGGGCATGACGAGGTACTCATAATGTTCGTCACGGGTGTTAAAGGCGGTCTTCCACTCGTCACCCTCACGGATCCGGATGAGATTGTATGCACCTCGCAAGTCCAGCTTTGTAAATATGGTAGCTCCGCTAACTCTGTCAAAGAGCTCAGTAATCAGGGGTAAAGGATAACGGTTCTTGATGGTAATGTCGTTCAAACCTCTGTAGTCGATGCACGGCCGCAGACCACCATCTTTCTTTTTTACAAAAAAGAAGCCTGCGCCGGCTGGAGAAGAAGAAGGTCGAATGAACCCCTTTGCTAGGTTCTCTTTAATATATTCCTCCATAGAATGCGTCTCAGGCAGAGACAACGGATAAGTTCGGCCTCGAGGTGGAACCTTCCCTGGAACGAGATCAATCGGACAGTCCCATTCTCTATGAGGAGGAAGGATATCAGCAGAAGCTTTACTGAACACATCCGTGAAATCTTGATATGGAGGAGGTGGAACATCAGACGACCTGGGGGAGGAAGAACAGACAGGCAATACTTTAAACAAACATGTCTCAGCACAGGAGGAACCCCATGCCAGGATTTGCGTAGTCGTCCAATCAATTGTAGGATTGTGAAGACGGAGCCATGGAAGGCCCAGGACCACAGGATGTGTGGCACTTGGAATCACTAAAAAAGAAATAAGTTCGGAATGAAGAACTCCCACTCTCAGACGAACTGGTAGAGTCCTTAAAGAAATAACTGCATCAAAAATTTTGCTGCCATCCACGGCAGTTAAAGAAATGGACGAAGGAAGTCTCTCGGTGGGTAGGGACCACCGTTTAACATAGGCTTCGGTAATAAAGTTCCCAGCTGCTCCGGAATCAAGGAGGGCAATGACGTTCCGATAACGTTGAGCAACTTGAAGCGAGACTGGGAGATTACAATCTTGAGGAGATGGAGAGGAGATCATTACTCCTAGCCGGCCCTCTCCTTGGCGAGCTAGGATTTGGAGTTTCCCGGACGTTTGGGACAGGCATTAATGATGTGAGACGGAGCTGCACAATAGAGACAGAGAAACTCGGAGAGACGTCTTCGGCGCTCAGCAGGAGTTAAACGGGAACGGCCAAGTTGCATGGGCTCATCTTTAGATGGTGACAGTTGACGAGGAGGAGGAGCAGAAGATTTTGGAGCAGATGATCTTCCACGCTCAGTTGCTCTCTCTCTGAAACGTAAATCAACTTTCGTGCAGAGTGAGATTAGCTCATCTAACTTAGAAGGTAAGTCTCTGGTAGCTAACTCATCTTTAATACGCTCAGATAAGCCATGCCAGAATGCAGCATACAGGGCCTCGTCGTTCCATGCCAGTTCGGATGCCAGGATCTGGAACTGTATCAGATATTGTCCTACAGTACGTGACCCCTGGCGTAAACGGAGAATCTCGGATGAAGCTGAGGTTACCCGGCCTGGCTCGTCGAAGATGCGCCTGAATGTTGACACGAAGGCAGTGTAGGAAGATAGCAGGGTGTCGGACCTCTCCCATAACGGTGATGCCCAATCAAGGGCTGAGCCACTGAGAAGAGAAATAATGTAGGCAATTTTTGTACGGTCACTGGGAAAATTGCCAGGTTGTAGCTCAAACTGAATCTCACACTGGTTGAGAAATCCCCTGCAGAATCTTGGAGATCCGTCAAATTTTGCTGGCGTTGGAAGATGAAGACGTGGAGCAGAAATGGGTAAGGTGGGTGGGGTTATAGCTGGAGTCACTGTGGTTGACGCACCAGATGCGTCTGATCCACGGAGAGTTGTCTGAATCCCATCCAGCCGAGTAGAGAGATCCTGGAGACAGCGGATGATGTGGCCCTGTGCAGCCTCCTGATGTTCTAGTCGGGCTGCCAGTTCTTGCATCGGCCTGGCCGCTTGATCCTGGTCTCCGGCTGGATTCATTAGGTCAGTGCTTACTGTCACAACTGAGGGCCTGAGCTGACGGGAGGCAGCCTCAGTTGTAGGGGCTGAGATGTACCGGAACCTGGGAGGTTGTATCAGACCCCTGGACATGTAAGTAACATGAATAATAACTGCCCGAAGGCGTGACCACGACAACTTGGATAAAAGTCAATGATGTTTATTATGACAACTCCGCAACACAGCAGCAGTAAAAGAAAACGTAAAAGTCAGCAAATAATAAATACAGTTCCTGGGTACTACAGGATGGCAGGAGCCACAGGGCACTGGTAGTGTGAGATAGTTCTTATGATCTTCTAGATGGAAAGTCCTTACCGGGCCCGACTGTAGCAATGGAGATAACCCAGGATTGTGCCAGCTGGTGTTCCAGGAAAAGCTGGGTTGCTGAAGGTAAAACAGCTGCTGTGGATACTGGCTGGAACCAGACTGTTGTTAGCACGGAGTGGATACTGGCTGGAACCAGTTAAATAATAGATGAACTTGGGAGCGATGAAATATGAACTGAAATGTAGAACTTGAGAGCGGAGAAATAATAATACCGGTGGAGAGTGGTAAAGTGTAGAAAGGACACCGGCCCTTTAAGGGAAGCTGTACTCTGCTGAAAGCTGAGCTGGAAGCAGGTAATGTTGTAGCTGGAAACAGATGAATCCACAATGGATTGGAGAGTCAGGCTACACCGCAGGTGGAATGCTGGTGCGGGTCTCTATGGTGGAAGTCTTGAGACAGGAGCTGGAACCTGGAAGACAATCACAGGAGAGAGACAAACAGGAACTAGGTTTGACAACCAAAGCACTGACGCCTTCCTTGCTCAGGCACAGTGTATTTATACCTGCAGCAAGGAAGGGATTGGCTAGGCAATTATGCAGATTATCAATACTGAGAACAGATTGGTGGAAATGATCAGCTGACAGAATCCAAGATGGCTGCGCCCATGCAGACACTTGGAGGGAAGTTTGGTTTGTAATCCATGTGGTAATGAAAACAGTAATGGCGGCGCCGGCCACCGGAGACAGGAGGCGCCAGGCTGACAGATGCACATCCAACCACGCGGACACAGCGGAGGCCGCGGCTGACGTAATCGCCACTCAGACACTCTGCATGCAGAAGTTCAGGGACGGCGGCGGAGGCCGCGGGAGACGCCATGCCAGGTGTAATATGGCGTTTACTGTGACAGCGTCCCAGAGTGACAGGAGAGGATACAGGAATGTACACATCAGGACAACAGATGGGATCCGGTCCTGGAGCGCTGAGCCAGCCCTAGGAGGCATCTGATGGGTAAGAAATGGCGTCCAGATACCCGGATCGTGACACACTGTGGGGCATGTAACTGGCACTGTGGGGCAATGTAACTGGCATTGTGGGACAATGTAACTGGCACTGTGGGGCAATGTAACTGGCTTTGTGGGGCATGTATCTGGCACTGTGGGGCAATGTAATTGGCACTGTGGGGCAATGTAACTGGCACTGTGGGGCAATGTAACTGGCACTGTGGGGCATGTATCTGGCACTGTGGGGCATTGTATCCGGCACTGTGGGGCAATGTATCTTGCACTGTGGGGCATGTAACTGGCACTGTGGGGCATGTAACTGGCACTGTGGGGCTTGTATCCGGCACTGTGGGGCAATGTAACTGGCACTGTGGGGCA
Organism: Pseudophryne corroboree; assembly: GCF_028390025.1. Lineage (NCBI taxonomy): Eukaryota > Metazoa > Chordata > Amphibia > Anura > Myobatrachidae > Pseudophryne > Pseudophryne corroboree. The sequence goes on from NC_086444.1 coordinate 1,139,519,585, forward strand.
ATGTAACTGGCACTGTGGGGCATGTATCTGGGACTGTGGGGCATTGTATCCGGCACTGTGGGGCAATGTAACTGGCACTGTGGGCCATTTTCAGTGGCCACACCCCTTCTGGAGCGTGGCCACACCCCTTCTGGAGTGTGGCCATGCCCATTTCCGCACGTGCACATACTTCTTTTGCTAGGTTTTTTTTTTTTTTGGGGGGGGCGCCATTTTACATCTTGCCCTGGGCTCCAAAAACCCTAGTCACGCCTCTGGGTGTTTGTACCACACAACCCTGACTGTATGCACTCTTTCTTAACTAACACTGTCCACTGACAGGTTGAATACTTAAGTGTCCTGTAAAATGCACAGCGCTGGCGAACAGGCGGCTTTACAGAGGAGGATTTGCCCCAGCAGTCCCAGGAACAGCGCAGCTCCGTGTAATCGTGGCTGACAGGGAGTGAGGGAGACATACATGCAGCTCCAGGGTGGGAACATTTACCCAAATGGCACCCTGGGGCTGGGGGAGGGGCTACAGGTCAGGCCTTCTCCCCCTGCTGGATTCCCCACCGAGCGCTGCGGGCCATAATAAAACGGGTTTTTAAAGAGACAAAACCCCACCTGTGCCCTGTGTCCCGGAGGCTAGTGAAGCGGCTGCCCCTTATAGTGTCCACGCCAGCGCGCGCGGCCCGCCTCCCACGGCCGCGCTGGATCGCGATTACAGCGGGCCAAAGATACCCCTTACCTCCCCCTTTGAATGCGGCCACGAGACAGCGGCGAGTGTGTGACTAACCGTGAAGAAGACCGGAGCCTCCGCTGTAGTTACCCGGCAACCAGGGCGCGGGAGTATACAGCGCCGCTGGGGGAGTGATGGAGTGATGGAGCTGCAGCAGGGGATGTCTGACTGACATCTAACACTGCTGCAGCCCTTGAAGTCTTCAATTCTTCTTTCTTCTGAAAAATAGCTTTTTCTTAGGGCTGCTGGAGCAGCCCCCCTGTTGTATGCCTGCTAATTGCATGGCACCAACTTACAAACTGATGTCCTGTGCACGGAGGCGGGGTTATAGAGGAGGCGGCGCTATGCATTCTGGGAACAGTCAAAGCTTTGAGCCTGTTGGTGCCTCGGATCAAGATCCTACTCTACACCCGATGTTAATCCTTGTGGAGCCCAGTGTACCCCGCTGCAGAAAATGCATTATGCCACTTAGTGCACCCATTATGCACATTATGGCACAGTGGGGCAGATGTTTTAAGCCCGGAGAAGTGATCAAGCAGTGATAAGTGGAAGGTGATAACACAGCAGCCATTCATTATGGGTTTGAAAAATGACAGGAGCTGATTGGCTGGTGCGTTATCACCTTCCACTTATCACTTCTCTAGGCTTAATACATTTGCCCCAGTGTCCCAATCATAAACATTATGCCATACAGTACACCCAGTATATAACACAGTGCCTCGTAATATACCACACAGTGTCCACAGTATGCCACATAATGCCCCCCAGTATTAATATTGCTCCACACAGAGCACCCCACTATGCCACACAGTGCCCCAGTATTAATATTATGCCCAACAGTGCACCCCACTATGCCATACAATGCCACAGTATTAATAATAACAACTATAATAATTGCTTCTACATGCATACTGCATACAAAGCAGCTTTTGAGTACCTTTAGTTGCCACCAAAGTGATAAACTCGGACACCTGCTCTCAGCAATTTGTGGGTCAGATCAACTCTGTTTGGGGAGCACCCTGTGTATGGGGCACCCAGGGGTGCTCACCCCCAACACTCCACCATTAATTCAGCCCTGAAGCAAGGTAACGTCTGCAACCTGAAAACAAGCAGCATCTCATGCAAGGAGCATAATAGTGGGGGTCATTCCGAGTTGTTCACTCGCTAGCAGATTTTAGCAGCATTGCACACGCTAGGCCGCCGCCCTCTGGGAGTGTATCTTAGCTTAGGAGAATAGCGAACGAAAGACTAGCAGAATTGCGAATAGAAAATTCTTAGCAGTTTCTGAGTAGCTCGAGACTTACTCCTACACTGCGATCAGCTCAGCCCATTTCGTTCCTGGCTTGACGTCACAAATACGCCCTGCGTTCGGCCAGCCACTCCCCCGTTTCTCCAGACACTCCCGCGTTTTATCCTGGCACGCCTGCGTTTTTTCCGCACACTCCCAGAAAACGGTCAGTTTCCGCCCAGAAACACCCACTTCCTGTCAATCACACTCCGATCACTTCAACGATGAAAATTCTTAGTTCGGACGTGAGTAAATCTACTAAGTTTTGTGCTAAAATACTTAGCGCATGCGCACTGCGTACCATGCGCATGCGCATTTTTGCCTAAATCGCTCCGTTGCGAAAATTGTCAACGAGCGAACAACTCGGATTGACCCTCCTGTGTGCTGTATTTTGCTTTTTACTTGATCTATTCCTGTGGGTAAAAGTCTTCACCTATTATCTTGGCCATTTTACATTACTCAGCACTAAAACGTTATATAAATAATGTGCATGATGTGTGATTGGGTCGACCCCGAATGAATGCATCGTGCTGTAAGTTATCAATGAATCTGCTGTTGGCAATTAAGTTAATATAGTGTTTCCAAAAGATGTACATTTAAGGAAATGCAGACTCCTCGAGGAGCAGCTGTTAGCTTAAGTGACACATGAAACTGTCGCCTCCATCAGCTTCTCCTGCAAATGCTGCTGTTTCTGCCTGACATAAACCAACGTACAGTATTATCATGAGAAGACTCAGACTGATGATGAATCCCCATAGCACACACATGTCATGTATTATGACATCTAGCCGTACTTAAAGGGAGCCTGAAATTGCTAGTCACCTCTACAATGCCTCAAATTGAAATACTCTTTGGCGTGAAAAAAGGAAGATTACTTTAATTATTAATAGAAAAGCTGAAATTGGATGCAGTCCCTAAGACTACAGTGAGTGAAATATTTCTTTGAATCCCTCTGTAAAGACAGGCTATGGTCTACCTTAGAATAGAGATGTGCGGCTGGCACTTTTCGTGTTTTGGTTTTTGTTCTATTTCCACTTTCGTGTTTTGGATTTGGTTTTGGATCTGGATGATTTTTGAAAAAACATAAAAACAGCTAAAATCACAGAATTTGGGGGTAATTTTGCTCCTACGGTATTATTAACCTCAATAACATTAATTTCCACTCATTTCCAGTCTATTCTGAACACCTCACACCTCACAATATTGTTTTTAGGCATAAAAGTTGCACCGAGGTGGCTGTATGACTAAGCTAAGCGACACAAGTGTGCGGCACAAACACCTGGCCCATCTAGGAGTGGCACTGCAGTGTTAGACAGGATGGCACTATTCAAAAACCAGTCCCCAAACAGCACATGATGCAAAGAAGAAAAAGAGGTGTAATGAGGTAGCTGGATGGCCAAGCTAAGCGACACAAGCGTGCGGCACAAACACCTGGCCCATCTAGGAGTGGCACTGCAGTGTCAGACAGGCTGGCACTTTTGCAAACTAGGCCCAAAACAGCACCTCATGCAAAGATGTAGAAGAGGTGCAATGAGGTAGCTGTATGACTAAGCCAAGCAACACAAACAATTGGCCCATCTAGGAGTGGCACTGCAGTGGCAGACAGGAGGGCAGATATAAAAAAAATGCCCCAAACAGCACATGATGCAAAGAAGAAAAAAAGGTGCACCGAGGTTGCTGTATGACTAAGCTAAGCGACACAACCACCTGGCCCATCTAGTAGTGTCGTGCAGTGGCTGAATGTCGAGAGTGGGCCGCAATTGTTCGGTCCACTGGCAGCATCTCCAGCACGCCCCTGTCATTTTTTTTAAATTCTGCAATTGGTGGACTTATACGGCAGTACCCCAGGACTAATACAGCAGTACCCATGGACTCATACGGCAGTGTCAGACAGGAGGGCACTTTTCAAAAACTAGGCCCCAAACAGCACTTCATGCAAAGATGTCGAAGAGGTGCAATGAGGTAGCTGTATGACTAAGCCAAGCGACACAAACAATTCCCACTGGAATTATATGTCCAAATCACTGGAATTAAATGGAAAAATCACTGGAATTAAATGGAAAAATCACTGGAATTATACGTCCAAATTACTGGAATTATACGTCCAAATCACTGGAATTAAATGGCAGTACCACTGGACATATACGGAAGTGTCAGACAGGATGGCACTTTAAAAAAAATAGTCCACAAACAGCACATGATGATTAGAAGAAAAAAAGGTGCAAGATAGAATTGTCCTTGGGCCCTCCCACCACCCACCCTTATGTTGTATAAACAGGACATGCACACTTTAACAAACCAATCATTTCAGCGACAGGGTCTACCACATGACTGTGGCTGAAATGACTGGTTTGTTTGGGCCCCCACCAAAAAAAGAAGCAATCAATCTCTCCTTGCACAAACTGGCTCTACAGAGTCAAGATGTCGACCTCATCCTCCGATTCCTCACCCCTTTCACTGTGTACATCCTCCTCCTCACAGAGTATTAATTCGTCCCCACTGGAATCCACCATCACAGGTCCCTCTGTACTTTCTGGAGGCAATTGCTGGTAAAGGTCTTCCTGGAGGAATTTATAATTCATTTTGATGAACATCATCTTCTCCACATTTTGTGGAAGTAACCTCCAACGCTGATCGCTGACAAGGTTACCAGTTGCACTAAACACTCTTTTCGGAGTACACACTGGAGGGGGGGCAACTTAGGTAAAATAAAGCCAGTTTGTGCAAGGGCCTTCAAATTGCCTCTTTTGCCTGCCATTATACATACGGACTGTCTGACATGCCTACTTGGATGCCGTCACTCATATAATCCTCCACCATTCTTTCAATGGTGACAGAATCATATGCAGTGACAGTAGACATGTCAGTAATTGTTGGCAGGTTCTTCAGTCCGGACCAGATGTCAGAACTCGCTCCTGACTTCCCTGCATCACCGCCAGCAAGTGGGCTAGGAAATCTTATCCTTTTCCTTGCAGCCCCAGTAGCGGGAGAAATTGAAGGAGGAGCTGTTGGCGGGTCACGTTCCGCTTGAGTTGACAATTTACTCACCAGCAGGTTTTTGCACCTCTGCAGACTTGTGTCTGATGGAAAGAGAGATACAACGTAGGCTTTAAACCTAGGATCGAGCACGGTTGCCAAAATGTAGTGCTCTGATTTCAACAGATTGACCACCCTTGAATCCTGGCAAAGCGAATGAAGGGCTCCATCCACAAGTACCACATACTTTGTGGAATCGCTCCATCTTAGCTCCTCCTTCAATTTCTCCAGCTGCTTCTGCAAAAGCCTGATGAGGGGAATGACCTGACTCAAGCAGTGTCTGAACTGAATGCGCTTGAGTCAGGTGCATTCCCCCTCCTTTGCCTATATCGTAGGTGGATGTATAGGCTTTGTGAAGATATCGGGTTCCAAATCATTCAAGCTTGGTGGTAGATGAAAAACCAACCGGGGTTTATTGACAGAATAGGTTATAACACAGTTCAGCACACTTCTGTAATCCAATTCCACATGACAATTCCCACCACAATCTCCTGACAGAACATTACTTCTTAGTCTGGGAGCAGAGAGTCTCTACTAGCAATACAGAGTCCCAGATAAATCCAATATAATGGGTCCCCAAGCAGATACCTGGCAGAACATCACTTCTTAGCCTGGAACAAAGAATCTCCCTTCAGCTCTCTGGGTAGCTCTACTTATACCTCCAGAAGCTTCATATTGCTGGGGTGTGTGTGACCTCTGTGTCTTAGGATCTTACAGCATTGGAATACAATACATATTCTAATCAAGGTGATTACATCAGTCAGAGAGCCACCCTGTCTGGTCAGCTCACTTTTGGACAATAGGGAGTAAACAAACATGGACAATGGTACCTTATATGACTCAACCTTTGAGTGTCCACTGTGGTGTATGAAAACAATAGGAAACTAGGTCTAACATAAATACATTATCTAAAGGGTAACAGATAACATAACACAATTGCATGTATTAACTAGAGATGAGCGGGTTCGGTTCCTCGGGATCCGAACCCCCCCGAACTTCATGTATTTTACACGGTTCCGAGGCAGCCTCGGATCCTCCTGCCTTCCTCGGTTAACCAGAACACGCCTGAACATCATCATCTCGCTGTCGGAATCTCGCGAGATTCGTATTCTATATAAGGAGCTGCGCGTCGCCGCCATTTTCACTCGTGCTTTGGAGATTGAATGGAGAGGACGTGGCTGCGTTCTCTCCCTGAAAAGCTCCGTAATCTGTGCTCAGTGTGCTGAAAATATCTGTGCTCAGTGTGCTGCAAATAATCTGTGCTCAGTGTGCAGAAAATATCTACGTTCTCTGCCTGAAAACGCTCCATATCTGTGCTCAGTGTGCTGCAAATATCTGATCAGTGTGCTGCATTGTGGGGACTGGGGACCACTAGTATATAATAATATATACTTTTCTATAGCTTCTATACTGCTTGTCAGGACACATGTGTCACAGTTACACCGCTCTGTACTGATATATACAATAATATATATACTTTTCTATAGCTTCTATACTGCTTGTCAGGACACATGTGTCACAGTTACACCGCTCTGTACTGATATATACAGTAATATATATACTTTTCTATAGCTTCTATACTGCTTGTCAGGACACATGGTCACAGATACACCGCTCTGTACTGATATATACAATAATATATATACTTTTCTACAGCCTCTATACTGCTTGTCAGGACACATGGTCACAGTTACACTGCTCTGTACTGATAATTGATATATACAATAATATAAATACTTTTCTGTAGCTTTTAAACTACTTGTCAGGACACACATGGGTCACAGTTACACCACTCTGTACAGATATATACAATAATATATATACTTTTCTATAGCTTCTATTAGTGATGTGCACCGGACATTTTTCGGGTTTTGTGTTTTGGTTTTGGATTCGGTTCCGCGGCCGTGTTTTGGATTCGGACGCGTCTTGGCAAAACCTCCCTGAAATTTTTTTGTCGGATTCGGGTGTGTTTTGGATTCGGGTGTTTTTTTTACAAAAAACCCTCAAAAACAGCTTAAATCGTTGAATTTGGGGGTCATTTTGATCCCATAGTATTATTAACCTCAATAACCATAATTTCCACTAATTTCCAGTCTATTCTGAACACCTCACACCTCACAATATTATTTTTAGTCCTAAAATTTGCACCGAGGTCGCTGGATGACTAAGCTTAGCGACCCAAGTGGCCGGCACAAACACCTGGCCCATCTAGGAGTGGCACTGCAGTGTCAGACAGGATGGCACTTCAAAAAATAGTCCCCAAACAGCACACGATGCAAAGAAAAAAAGAGGTGCACCAAGGTCGCTGTGTGACTAAGCTAAGCGACCCAAGTGGCCGACACAAACACCTGGCCCATCTAGGAGTGGCACTGCAGTGTCAGACAGGATGGCAGATTTAAAAAATAGTCCCCAAACAGCACATGATGCAAAGAAAAAAAGAGGTGCACCAAGGTCGCTGGATGGCTAAGCTAAGCGACCCAAGTGGCCGGCACAAACACCTGGCCCATCTAGGAGTGGCACTGCAGTGTCAGACAGGATGGCACTTCAAAAAATAGTCCCCAAACAGCACATGATGCAAAGAAAAAAAGAGGTGCACCAAGGTCGCTGGATGGCTAAGCTAAGCGACCCAAGTGGCCGACACAAACACCTGGCCCATCTAGGAGTGGCACTGCAGTGTCAGACAGGATGGCAGATTTAAAATATAGTCCCCAAACAGCACATGATGCAAAGAAAAAAAGAGGTGCACCAAGGTCGCTGGATGGCTAAGCTAAGCGACCCAAGTGGCCGGCACAAACACCTGGCCAGGGGTGTATCTAGGGGTCCGAGCGCCCCTGGCAAAGTAGGGAGCTGGCGCCCTCCCTACACACATTTGGAATAAGGTGTGAGTATTGGAAAATGGGCATGGTCTTGTGGGGAAGGACGTGGACACAATAGTACTTACAATTCAAATTATGCCACACAGTAGTGTCCCTCATTCACATTACACCGCACAGTAGTGTCTCGTATTCACGTTACACCATCCCTCCCCCCTAACCCACCTTTCCCACAGCCTGACCTTAACCCGCCCCTCCCAAAAGCCTCTTCAGTGGTGCCTAACCCTAACCCACCCTTCCTAATCTCCCTCCCTGCAGCCTATCCCTAGCCCTCCTGCCCTCGCAGCCTAACCTTAACCCTCCCACGTAGCTTGCCAGTGGAGACTTTGGCACCAACTCGATCCCGATTTTGGCATTCTGCATCGCTATCTATGTTGGGATGCCAGCATCAGCATTCTGAGCAGTTTCGGGATGCTGGCGTCAGCTTTCCGACCGCCGGGATGCCAAACACCGGCATCTTGACTGCATCCTGAATGAAATGCTAATGAGATGCTGTGAGATGAGCCTCAAATTGACCCAGCCATTAACCAAACACCATTAGTTGGATGGTAGAAGTGCTTCCTGTTAGAAAAAAACATCAGGGTGCCATCACTTCCAAGATAAAATTATCAATTATACAATTAACTGATATACATTTCCTTGAACATGGCCTTGAAATAGATAAGATATGTATTTTCTTTATTACACTCAACAAGTTAAAGTTTTCATTTACTTTCTACTTACTTACATCTAACATACATGAAAATCGTGTAGTTTTCCAGGTACTACAGTCCCTTCTCCCAAACACTGACACTTTTTTATTATCTTAACAATATCTAACAATTGCTGTGTACCTGGTGAGAGTCTGTTACTGTAGTAGTAACAGACTCTCACCAGGTACAGTCTGACAGTACTGCTTTTCTATCCTTTGGCCACGGGTGGCACAGCCAGGCGGCGCCCCCTCCTTGCCTGGCGCCCCTGGCGAGTATCATCCTGGCCAATAGGAAGATACACCCCTGCACCTGGCCCATCTAGGAGTAGCACTGCAGTGTCAGACAGGATGGCAGATTTAAAAAATAGTCCCCAAACAGCACATGATGCAAAGAAAAAAAGTGTGCACCAAGGTCGCTGGAAGGCTAAGCTAAGCGACCCAAGTGGCCGGCACAAACACCTGGCCCATCTAGGAGTGGCACTGCAGTGTCAGACAGGATGGCACTTAAAAAAATAGTCCCCAAACAGCACATGATGCAAAGAAAAAAAGAGGTGCACCAAGTTCGCTGGATGGCTAAGCTAAGCGACCCAAGTGGCCGACACAAACACCTGGCCCATCTAGGAGTGGCACTGCAGTGTCAGACAGGATGGCACTTAAAAAAATAGTCCCCAAACAGCACATGATGCAAAGAAAAAAAGAGGTGCACCAAGTTCGCTGGATGGCTAAGCTAAGCGACCCAAGTGGCCGACACAAACACCTGGCCCATCTAGGAGTGGCACTGCAGTGTCAGACAGGATGGCACTTAAAAAAATAGTCCCCAAACAGCACATGATGCAAAGAAAAAAAGAGGTGCACCAAGGTCGCTGTGTGACTAAGCTAAGCGACCCAAGTTGCCGACACAAACACCTGGCCCATCTAGGAGTGGCACTGCAGTGTCAGACAGGATGGCACTTAAAAAGATAGTCCCCAAACAGCACATGATGCAAAGAAAAAAAGAGGTGCACCAAGGTCGCTGTGTGACTAAGCTAAGCGACCTATGTGGCCGACACAAACACCTGGCACATCTACGAGTGGCACTGCAGTTTTCTTGCGAGAGGATGAGTTCTTCCATCCTCATGTGAAGCTGAACCACTAGCCATGAACATAGGCCAGGGCCTCAGCCGTTCCTTGCCACTCCGTGTCGTAAATGGCATATTGGCAAGTTTACGTTTCTCCTCAGACGCTTTTAATTTAGATTTTAGGGTCATTTTACTGAACTTTTGTTTTTTGGATTTTACATGCTCTCTACTATGACATTGGGCATCGGCCTTGGCAGACGACGTTGATGGCATTTCATCGTCTCGGCCATGACTAGTGGCAGCAGCTTCAGCACGAGGTGGAAGTGGATCTTGATCTTTCCCTATTTTACCCTCCACATTTTTGTTCTCCATTTTTTAATGTGTGGAATTATATGCCAGTAATATATCAATAGCAATGGCCTACTGTACCGTACTGCTATATATTATATACTGGTGGTCAGCAAAATTATGCACTGTCCTCCTACTACTGCGCACAACAACTAAAATGCACCACAGGTATGGATGGATAGTATACTTGACGACACAGAGGTAGGTAGAGCAGTGGACTACTGTACCGTCTTGCTATATATTATATACTGGTGGTCAGCAAAATTATGCACTGTCCTCCTACTACTGCGCACAACAACTAAAATGCACCATGGGTATGGATGGATAGTATACTTGACGACACAGAGGTAGGTAGAGCAGTGGCCTACTGTACCGTACTGCTATATATTATATACTGGTGGTCAGCAAAATTATGCACTGTCCTCCTACTACTGCGCACAACAACTAAAATGCACCACAGGTATGGATGGATAGTATACTTGACGACACAGAGGTAGGTAGATGAGTGGACTACTGTACCGTACTGCTATATATTATATACTGGTGGTCAGCAAAATGATGCACTGTCCTTCTACTACTGCGCACAACAACTAAAATGCACAACAGGTATGGATGGATAGTATATTTGACGACACAGAGGTAGGTAGAGCAGTGGACTACTGTACCGTACTGATATAATACTGGTGGTCACTGGTCAGCAAAATTCTGCACTGTCCTACTATATACTACAATGCAGCACAGATATGGAGCGTTTTTCAGGCAGAGAACGTATAATGCTGGTGGTCACTGGTCAGCAAAACTCTGCACTGTCCTCCTACTATATAATACTGGTGGTCCCCAGTCCCAACAATAAAGCACACTGAGCACAGATATTTGCAGTACACTGAGCACAGATATGGAGCGTTTTACAGGCAGAGAACGTAGATATTTTCAATACACTGAGCACAGATATTTGCAAGCACACTGAGCACAGATATTTGTAGCACACTGAGCACAGATATTTGCAGCACACTGAACACAACTGAGAGAACGCTGCACACGTCCTCTCCCTATCATCTCCAATGCACGAGTGAAAATGCCGGCGACGCGCGGCTCTTTATATAGAATACGAATCTCGCGAGAATCGGACAGCAGGATGATGACGTTCGGGCGCGCTCGGGTTAACCGAGCAAGGCGGGAAGATCCGAGTCTGCCTCGGACCCGTGTAAAATGGGTGAAGTTCGGGGGGGTTCGGATTCCGAGGAACCGAACCCGCTCATCTCTAGCTTCTATACTGCTTGTCAGGACACATGGTCACAGTTACACTGCTCTGTACTGATATATACAATAATATATATACTTTTCTATAGCTTCTATACTGCTTGTCAGGACACATGGTCACAGTTACACTGCTCTGTACTGATATATACAATAATATATATACTTTTCTATAGCTTCTATACTGCTTGTCGGGACACGTTTCACAGTTACACCGCTCTGTACTGATATATACAATAATATATATACTTTTCTATAGCTTCTATACGGCTTGTCAGGACACATGTGTCACAGTTACACCGCTCTGTACTGATATATACAGTCAGGGCCGGATTAACAATGGGGCGTATGGAGCTGCAGCTTCAGGCCCCCCATTGAAAATAGGCCCACAGGCTCCAATGCATCACCAGCAGCACAGCTCCCTCACCTCCTGGCTGCTCAGTAATCTCCACACCGAACCAGCTGGCTGGGCACAGATCAGAGTTCAGACCACGAAACTGTCCCTGCCTGAATCTGCCCAAGGCCACGCCCCCCGGACCCGTCAGTGGCTCCACCCCCACCCGGCCCGAAGCTGCGCCCCCTCATCTGATGTAGCACTGGCTGGCTGTGAACAGTAAGCTTTTTCACCTATGCTTTTTCCCTGTCTGGTGGCGCAGCACATAATATATTATTTAACATGCGATTGTCAAAGTCAGAAAAATATCTCTATGCACGTTGCCATATTTTTCACCGCACACTGGTCCGCGCTGCGCATGCGTACGCTCTCCCGTGAAGGCGCATACCCGCAATAGCGTGCACCCGCGGGCGCACGGTATGCGTATTTACGGTAGAGTTTATGTAGTCGTAGCGTGCGACTCATTCGTTACACATTTTCATAATTAATGTAGTTTATAGATCATGATCCCTTTAATGGTTTCTGAAAGTTTAGTTAACATAGAACGTCCCTGAACGGAGGAATCCCTCTTTGTATGGTACGAAGGGTCTAACAGGAATCATATAGCAGTGTTTGGTACCCATCGGAAGAGTATTTAATTAGCAATATTCCGGTGTTGGTTTGGAGCGTATTAATCGCTCGTGCGAATAGTTATGGACATAAGAAGTTTATGTCCATTTCTATTATTTACTCATACTCAGGTATGCGGCGGGAAACCCAGTTTCCCACCCACCTGAGCTGTTGGAAATCGTCACAGCCCACCTGTATGAATCACCCTATGACCTTTTGTTATGATGCGAAGCCGGATTCCTGTGTCCAATGGACGACAAGATTGTAGGGACCATTGGATTGCATTGTGTGTGGGGCATAAATAGGCAGGCCGACCACATCCAGCTCTCACTCTTTCAACGGTTCTCATTGCTGAAAATCGGGTGCTGGATGTCCAGGCGCATGCGATCGTTTCCCCTTGTGCGTAAGTTTTCTCTCCGTAGTCATTGTCTTACTGTGAGCCAATTTCTCTCATCTCTCTCCATCTCTCTCTCTCTCTCCTTTCTCTTTTCTCTCATATCTCCCCTAGACTAGTATTGAATTGTATTAGATAGTATTGTATTTTGGTTAGGAAGTCTCTGTTATATTGTAGTGTATCATTTGTACTGTTATCCCCTTTTACAAGTATATTAGATATAATACAGTTAATAGGCTTTGGACCCTAAACCAGTATCTGTGTATTTTCTATAGTATTAAGTGTTCACTTGAGCGTCGGTGACGCTCAAGCAGCTTTGTAGTTAGTCAGGTTACACAAGGTTGCACTTACACCCTGTATTCACATTAAGGTATTCAGTGTATTTCATTGATAAGGTTTATACGATAAAGGTATAGCGTTGTGAGCGTCTGCGCCGCTGGTGATCTCCTCGTGGTCTCGAGCGTCCGCTACGCCATAGCGAATCATTACTCTAGTCATAGCCAACAACGTGCTGTCCTGTGATCACTGGGCCGTGAGCGAACGTGACGCTTGAGCGTCTCGCCTACGGCTGAGCGATCGTTACGCAACTAGCGTACCCTTCCGGTACTTCTTAAGTAAACAGCGTACAGTGTTCTTAGACTTCATAAAAGGTTGTTTATACGACAAAGGAATTTAGAATTGTCAATTGGGGGCCCGTCCTATCCTTCTCATATCTGCACTAGGTAGATCAGCAGACATTATCCCCCCAGCAAAGGGTGGGAGGTTGTCTCGCAGTGCTGACGGGATAAGCGTCTGCTTCGCTTAGATAAAGAGTGCTGAAGGAATCCGGGAACCGGAAGTAAGAACAAAACGCTTGTGTCTTTTAAAACTGTTTATTTTTCTTCTGTCTTGCGTATACACGCACGCATACATATATCTGCATTTCTTTTTCAAATTTCGTATATCACTATTCCTGTTTGCCAATTTTTATAGTTGATAGAAAGTGCTAAAAGAGATTTGCTGTTATTTCATAGTAGAGGTAATAGTTAAAGTATAGACCAACACACGGCTTGTCTGGGAGACAAGGCAATCAGTGTGGTGTGCGGTAGATGATCAGGGATCATTTACATTGATAAAGGTAGAAATTGTGTTACGGTGGATCTTTGTTTTGCGTACACGTGTCCCTAACAAAAGACTTGCGTACGCAATCCAAAGGCAGACGCACGCAGCGTACATTACGCAACGTAGCGTCCGGTTACGCCCACGTAGCTCAAAGTCACGAAAAAGGTGAATTAGCGCAAAGCGATAGTTAGCGCAAAGGCGATAAGTAACGCACAGCGGTAGATAACGCGACGCGGTAAATAACGCAAATCTATTTTTGGAAAAACTGAAATTTAGTTTAACAGATCCTGCTCCTAATTGGTAACACCGCTGGGCTGAAGAAAAATTTCTGCGCAGAAATAGGAGTGGAAGCAAAAGTGTACATGTGTTGAGTGAGTGTGTTTTTGTATACAAGTTATACAACTTAGAGGTTGAACCAATAGAAATCTGGTAGGACACACGTGTAAGTGACATATACGGTGGCTAAGGAGGCATCCTTGGTTGAATAATATTTGAGCAAGTAGAGTATAGCGGACTACAAAGTAACAAGACCAGGAGGTCATAAGGTACAAGTAGGTCCGCTATATAAACATACAAGAGGCACAACCCCGGGGGTTGGTGCAGAACCCATATAGGCCATAAGCTCTTGCTGAAGGAATCGCGGCCGGAAACATCGATTCCACTGATCTCTCAGTACATAACAGGTAGTGCTTATGTACTGAACGATTGTACCGCACGTAATTGTGTGCAGTAGTTAGTAATCTGACCTAATACCATTAGAGTAAAGTGGTCACAAACGCTATTTGTACATTCTGACGTGATTTGTGTAATTTTTTATTTTTAAGGGAAGTTCGCTGGTCACTCAGGAACTATCTAACAACCCCACCTTTACTGGAAAGAGTAAGTGTCCTGCGGGTAACCCTCATATGTTCCAGTAAACCGAAGGTTCTTTTGGTAGGGCCCTGTATCGAGTACGCCAGCACCACGTCGGTGTGATCAGGTCGTATTGGTCGAGGTGGGCGAGTGAGTGGGGTACTCGGTAAACCGCCACCGCCGGCCTATTGTGAATAATTTGGTTTGCTGTAAGGGTTCGCTGAAGACCTTGATTTAAAGATCTAAGGAGTAGTAAGCAACACCTGCAGATTATGGGGGCCAATTGTTCAGGTAGGGGGCGATCAACCTCGGTTCGGGTTGATTCAGAGAACCGGCCAGTCGGGTCGGCAAGATACATCATGTGTGAAAAATACGGAAGTCACACAGAGGTTTTATGTGATGAATGGGAGAGAATGACTGTACAAGACAGGGACAAATTCCCAAGAATAGGTAGCTTCAGTCCAGAAGTGTTACAAAATTTAAGGAGGAGGATATGTCTCATAAAATCAACAAAGAGACGAATTCAGCATCATGATTATTTACAGTTATGGCATCAGGAAGGTGAGATACAGAGAGGTTTGGCTCTGGCGGCGGGATCTGGGGCAGTAAGGAAACTGATAGCCACAGCCCCGCCGCCACCATATATAGCAGGAGAGAAGTTGATTGCGGAGAGAAACGCACTGGGTTGTAAAACACAAACACTTAGTAACCCTGTAAATGTAAATGATGGTAACCAAGTAACTCATGCAATTATTAACCCGTGCAAGTTGTACCCTGTTTTGAACTTTCCTCAGGAATGTGATCAAGAAGACGATTCAGCAACAATTTCAGCTCTCTCTCTTGCGGCCACCATAGCAGAGACCACAGTAGGCACAGCAACACCCACGAGATTAGCAAAAGCCCCTAGCGGAGGGATAGGTGAGGTCGTGTCAACGGGTAAGTACGGCACCATGCACTACACTGAAACAATTGTACCACAAGTTGTAGAATCAACGCAGAATGAGGCTGTTAGAATTGCTCCTGTAAGGGTAATAGCAGTTCCCAATGGAAAAACAGATGTGTCTGGAGCCACTCCCATAAGGAACATTGCCATGTACACTCCATTTTCCCGAATGGAATTAAGAACAATAGTGTCCGAATTCCCTGACCCCAGGAAAGATTTAGTTGCTAGCCAAAAATACATCAGGGATCTAGGTAACACGGTAGAACCCAACAACAAGGATTGGCAGGTACTGCTGAGAGCTTGTTTACCTTCCAATGTTGACGCAACTCAATTCTTAGTTGACTGTGCATTGGATAAAGATGTACCGCTTACAGACGTGTACAACAAGGATAATGTAAAAAGGATAAATTTACAGCTAAAGGAGTATTTCCCAGCCGTTGTTAAATGGAACAAGATATTCTCCATTAGACAAAAAGAGTCCGAAACGGCAGTAGAATATTTTCACCGGGCACTAGTAGAAATGGCAAAGTACACTGGTATAGAAGACATTAAGACCAACCCAAACCACCGAGAAGTAGCAGTATCCGTACTGATGGATGGTTTAAAGGAAACATTAAAGACTAGGGTCCAGACCACGCAGCCATGTTGGCGAGGTCTGTCGGTGTCCACATTGAGAGAGGCTGCTATTGATCACGACAGAAACATCACTAGGCACAGGGAGTCGCAAAGTGATAAGTTGATGTCAGTAAGTATACAGGCGCTGACCACAAGGCAGCCTGCGTATGTACCACCGAATCCTGTGGGTAAGACAAGTGTAATAACATGTTTTTCTTGTAACAGACAGGGACACTATGCACGAGACTGTAGAACAAAGAGTGTACAAAGATCTTTTCAACCCCCTAGACAACGACATGACACACGACATTGGGAGCAGGGTCCACAGAGGCGGAGTTTTGAGCCACATACAGGGGAAACAAAAAGATATCCCCCGAACAGAGACTGGCATGCCTCTGATAGTTCCCAACTAACTCCCTCACAAGTAGTTGCTGCCAGCGGGATTCAGGGAGGTCAGCATACCCAATAGGGGTGTGGCCATACCTGTAATCTGCAGCCAGTTAAATTGATTGCCAGTCTTGGAAGTGAACCAGAGATTGCAATCAATGTAGCTGGTAAAACTTTAAACTTTCTCGTAGACACAGGGGCGGCCAAGTCAGTGATAAATTCGACAGTGGGCATGAGAACCACTGGTAGGACAGTTCCAGCCATGGGAGTAACAGGAGTAGTCCAGCACTACCCTGTTAGCAAACCAGCCGAGATTACAATAGGGCCTTTGCATACCAAGCATTCCTTTTTGCTGGCTGCATCTGCACCAACCAATCTCCTGGGTAGAGACCTACTATGTAAAATGGGGTGCGTCATTTATTGTACTCCTGAAGGTGTATTCTTGGACATTCCTGAGAATCACGCTCAGGAAGTGCGAGACATGTTAGACTCCCCATCAAAATTAATGTCACATACCATTATGACAAATAGGAATCCATCCCAAGTAGAAGAGATGACATCTCAGATACCAGAGTCACTTTGGACAAAAGATGGACAGGACACTGGATTAATGGCAAACGTAGCTCCAGTAGTTGTACAAGTAAAAGATGGTAGGATAGCTCCAAAAATCCCACAGTATCCTCTGAAGCCAGAGGTGGAGTTAGGAGTTTTCCCAGTAATAGAGCGCTTGCTACAACAGGGCATTCTAGTAAGAACGTCCAGCACAGCAAATAGTCCCATCTTCCCTGTTAAAAAGAGTGGGGGGAGGGGTTACAGGCTAGTGCAGGATCTAAGGGGGATTAACAAAATAGTGGAGAGTCAGTTCCCCGTAGTGCCTAATCCAGCTGTTATCCTAATGCAAATTCCTCCCACTGCCAAATTTTTCACTGTTATTGACCTCTGCTCCGCATTCTTTTCGGTACCTCTGCACCCTGACAGCCAATATCTATTTGCATTCACATACAGAGGAGTCCAATACACGTGGACTCGGTTACCCCAAGGTTTCATAGATAGTCCAAGTATATTTTCTCAGGCTTTGCATGATTGTTTACAGTCTTTCCAACCGGAGAGTGGATCAGTGTTGATACAGTACGTGGATGATCTACTACTGTGTTCTGATTCATTGGAGGCATCCCTGAAGGATACGAAACAGCTCCTGTTTCATCTTTCAGACACAGGTCACAAGGTTTCCAAAGACAAGTTGCAAGTATGCCAAACTAAGGTAAAATATTTGGGACACTGTCTAACACAAGGACTGAGACACCTGACCGCTGATAGAATCCAAGCCATTAGAGACATGACACTGCCACAAACCCAGCAACAGATCAGGACGTTTTTAGGAATGTGTGGGTATTGCCGTAATTGGATCCCAGGGTTTTCCATATTGGCGTTACCTTTGCAGGAAATGGTCTCTTCAAACAAACCTGATCGGATTTCGCATACAGACGAATCCGAAACAGCATTTGAGAGTCTTAAACAGTGCCTAACGCAGGCGCCAGCACTAGGTATGCCAGATTATGGGAAACCCTTTGAACTATACGGAACAGAAAGTGCTGGGTGCGCAGCAGGTGTACTAACCCAAAAACACGGTGACGCCAGCAGGCCAGTCGCATACTACAGCGCTCAGCTAGACACAGTAGCGCGATCCCTCCCCACATGCTTGCGTAGCGTTGCGGCGATAGCATTGCTAGTGACAAAAAGCGAAGATGTCGTGCTAGGCCACAACCTCACAATCCATACACCGCATGCGGTATCTGCCTTATTGAATTCTGCCCAAACCAGACACGTCTCATCTGCAAGGTTTACAAGATGGGAATTGGCATTAATGGCCCCAGTAAACATCACCATAAGGAGATGCAGCGCATTAAATCCTGCAACATTTCTCCCAGGTGTGCCTGGTCAGACACAAAGGGTGGAAGGTGAGAGTGATGGGGAAGGAGGATTTAATGAAAAGGAAGATACACATGATTGTATGGAATATTTGACCCCAAATTTTACCGCAAGGCCTGACATCAGTGACAATCCACTGGAAGATGCAGAACTCACGTTCTACACTGACGGCAGTTGTCATAGACAGTCAGACTCGGGAGACCTGTGTACTGGATACGCAGTCGTAGATGACCAAGACACCATAGAAGCGGAACCGCTAGGCCCACCTCACTCAGCCCAAGTTGCTGAACTGGTCGCCCTAACCAGAGCATGTGAATTGGCTAAGGGTAAGTCAGCCAATATCTACACCGATTCTAGATACGCCTTCGGGGTAGTACATGATTTCGGAGCCCTATGGCGCCTCAGAAATTTCATGACGGCAGCTGGTACACCGATAGCGCATGCAGCTTATATAAAAAGGCTTCTAACAGCGATACAGGAACCCGACAGAGTGGCTGTTATCAAATGTAAAGCACATACATATAGTCAAGACCCAGTATCCCTTGGTAACAGCCGAGCAGACGAAGCCGCAAAGCTTGCAGCTGCTACCCCCATACAGACAGACACCACACAACTGATGGTATTTAATACCATCAACACACAGAAGTTGTGTGAGATGCAGAATTTGTGTTCCACACAGGAAAGAGCAGTCTGGAAGGCAAAGGGATATGGCCAGGAGTCCTCAGGGCTCTGGACGGATGGACATGGTAAACCAGTGGCCCCCAGGGCATACCTTCCATGTCTGGCTGAAGCAGCTCACGGGCTGACTCATCTAGGCAAGGAGGGGATGTGCAAATTGGTAAGAGCATACTGGTGCGCCCCAGGATTCTCCTCTCATGCGAGTAAAAGAGCAATGTCATGCCTTACCTGTCTGAGAAAGAATATTGGAAAGGCAATACCTACAGAACCATCCCATATCCCACCTGCCGGCGGCCCTTTCCAGGTAATACAAATTGACTTCATTCAATTACCCCCATGTCGAAATTTGAAATATGTACTTGTCTGTATAGATGTTTTCTCGAATTGGGTCGAAGCATTTCCAGCAGCTACAAATACCGCTATGTTTACAGCTAAGAAAATTGTGCAGGAATTTGTATGTAGATACGGTATCCCTAGGATAATCGAAAGTGATAGGGGTACCCATTTTACAGGTGATGTCTTTCAAGGAATGTGTAAGTTGATGGGAATTGATAGCAAGCTGCACACTCCGTACCGTCCACAGGCGAGTGCGAAGGTCGAAAGAGTGAACAGCACTATTAAAAATAAATTGAGTAAAGTAATGGCAGAGACAGGATTGACGTGGCCAGAAGCTTTACCCATTGTTTTGTATAGCATCAGAACCACTCCCAGGTCCCCTCTTAATCTGTCTCCTTTTGAAATTTTGTTTGGTCGACAACCGCATGTCATGATTAACCCTCAGGATGATTTGAAATGTAACAATGAAGTAACTGTAAAATACTTGATTAACATGAGTAAGCAGTTGAGGAATCAAAATGATAATCTGAAGTTGGTGATTCCTGATTTACCAGATAGTAATTGTCATGACATTGAACCTGGGGATTATGTAATGATACGAAATTTTCTACGCTCAGGTTGTCTTATTAATAGATGGGAAGGACCATACCAGGTCTTATTGACTAGCACCACAGCATTGAAGGTTGCTGAGAGAGAGACTTGGGTCCATTCATCCCACTGCAAGAAGGTTGCTGACCCAGAAAAGTCCCGTGATAAGGAACAGACGGTAGAGGTTGTATCACTGGAGTGTCTGTTCCAGGAGGACTGAGGTGGCACCTGAGCCTTGAAGACCGAAAGCAGTTGTCGACTCCCCTCTCCCTTTTATTGTTTTTTTTCCACTTCCCATCCCCTCTCCCTTGAAATTTCTTTTTCCCCCTTCTCATTCTTCTCTATTTTTCTCCTCAAAGATGGACTTGCCCCAAGAGACTGTGATCCGGATTTTGATGTTAACCATGATGTTGACCAGAGCAGTCTGTTCCGGCGAGAGTACCATAGAGGTCGAGAGAGGTTCTGGAATGGGTTCCGATTATGATGATGGAGGCGTAGTTTTCCAAGATCAACCTAACCAACAAGCAAAGGCGAGTATCAGAAAACGATCCGATAGAAGAAATTGTGATGGATTGTTAGCTGAAGAAAACTGTATCTGTAGGCTCTGTGATAATTTGGTTGAAGATGGATGCATAAAGAAATGCCAATCCAGTTTTAATATCCATATGGACCGGCATCCATTGAGTGACTATCACTCCTTAGTGGGTAACGTATTAAACCAAACAGATTGTTGGGTATGCTCTCAAGTACCTCAGGGTCACAGCAAATCAGGGCTAGTACCATTTCCTTTAACGTTAGGGGAGGTACTTGAGCTAAGTGGTGGGAGACCGGTGGACCGGAGGTTTAACATCTCCAGCCCTCCTAGTTTGAAGCTCCACCAATACCATGTGGATAGGTCCCTCTTATGTTTTAATATCTCCAATCCCCGTAAGCCGGGAAATTGGGAAGTGTCATGGAGCAACCTTACCATGACCTTTTCACACAGAGCAGATAGAATGCCTACAGATACAGAGCTTGTACGCCACATAGCCAGTAGAGGAAAATCTTTCCGGTATCGATATACCTTAGGAAATAGGATTACTAGAGTTGGAGAGGTATCACCAGGATACTGTGCACATATCGTACAAACTGATACGTGCATTAAGCAGATGGAAGAATTAGGGTCAGGAGAGTTCACCTGGAAGGTGTGTAACATGGTAATGTCCTTCTCCGTCCCATATGTTCTCCCCGATGATGCATATTTCATATGCGGGAGAAAGGCGTACAAGTGGCTTGCCCCAAACTCTGAAGGATTGTGTTATATTGGAAAAGTATTGCCTGAAGTGATGACTGTTACACATGACAAAATGAAGGATATACACCGTGGTGCCCAAGCTCCTTATACTCACACTCATTACGAGCACCGAGTTAAAAGACAACTGTCAGAAAGGTTAGAGCATCCGGCCTCTGATCTTATCCATGAATCCACCGGGATTCAGGTTCTGGTAGCGTTAGATTTCACTCGCACCGCTCGAGGAGTGATGAATTATAGATACATTTCCGCACTCGCCAATTTGTTAGATAATATCACTGAAATGTATGATGACACGTTTAGATACACTGGAAGAGAACTTCAAGCCTACAAAACAGAACTAGTTCAGCATAGGATGGTTCTTAATTATCTTACAGCAGTAACAGGCGGATATTGTGTTACATTGGCAACACAGTACGGCATAAAGTGTTGCACGTATATCACAAATAGCACCGAGGATCCGGTAGAGGTCATAGACCAAAAGATGGACGATATTCTGCAATTAAAGTGGGAATTTCGTCGAAAACACAATCTCACCCTTGCTGCTGTAGGTAATGAGCTGACTGGTTGGGTGTCATGGTTGAACCCGCGAAATTGGTTCTCCGGTTTAGGAGACTGGGCTCAAGGAGTCATAATGGATGTTGGAAAGTTTCTACTATGTATCTTGGGTGTCGTTATATCGATTGGATTGATATTTAGATGCGGGCAGGCTTTAATGAGGTGCAAACAAAGTACAAAAGTGATGAGCTTGAGGAGTGAGGAAACCATAATTAACCTGGATTTGATTTATGACCCAATGATAGAAACCAGGATGTGATGAAAATGCGATTATACGGTCCGTTTCTTTCACCTGTTTTTCTGTTTTTTCCCCCAAGATAACAAGACCCCCTTGGACGAGGAAGTTGACGAGACGCTATACAGACAACGGATGGACCAAAGAAAGAGTTTTGACCACTTGAGAAATGGACACTTGATGAACTTTGCCATGGATCCCCAGTTTCCCTAGTATTTTTAAACTCACGCTAGCCCAACATTTTTGTAAATCTGATGGCACTGACAAAGCTTGTTGCTCATGCCTAAGGAGCAAAACAGCGCAAAGAAGACGACTTTCAACTGATACCGAACAAAACTTCGACGACAGATGTACATTTACCTGACATAGAATATCATTGCATTTTCCATAAGTGTTCTTCATCTTCATCTCTACAACCCTCAGGTAATAACACACATAGTATAGGGAATACAGGCACAGATATCAACAATCACATATTCCCCCATTCATGTATCATCAACTAAAATGTGCTCCCCATTTTGTTCAAAAAAAATCCGAAAAGAGCTCGGTAAAGTTTGACAGCCCATCCACAGACCTGTACCACAGGATAAGAAGGAATTCAAATGTATACTTCGCAATACCTCGAAGCTTGATTTACCACACGTACGGCACGATGATACATGACCCTCCAAACATGGACTCATACACACATGCTTCTGCTTTCTCACTAGGTCATACCCTCTTCACACCTACTCCACTCTTCTCCCCTACCCAACCATGGAAATGAATTAACCCCTGACATATATTTTTCTCCTTTTGAAATGTTTTAGAAGGTGGCAGTTATTATTGACTGCCAAAGGGTGGACTGTCAAAGTCAGAAAAATATCTCTATGCACGTTGCCATATTTTTCACCGCACACTGGTCCGCGCTGCGCATGCGTACGCTCTCCCGTGAAGGCGCATACCCGCAATAGCGTGCACCCGCGGGCGCACGGTATGCGTATTTACGGTAGAGTTTATGTAGTCGTAGCGTGCGACTCATTCGTTACACATTTTCATAATTAATGTAGTTTATAGATCATGATCCCTTTAATGGTTTCTGAAAGTTTAGTTAACATAGAACGTCCCTGAACGGAGGAATCCCTCTTTGTATGGTACGAAGGGTCTAACAGGAATCATATAGCAGTGTTTGGTACCCATCGGAAGAGTATTTAAT
Source organism: Pseudophryne corroboree (assembly GCF_028390025.1). NCBI lineage: Eukaryota > Metazoa > Chordata > Amphibia > Anura > Myobatrachidae > Pseudophryne > Pseudophryne corroboree. Next base: position 1,139,542,956 of record NC_086444.1, read on the forward strand.
TAGCAATATTCCGGTGTTGGTTTGGAGCGTATTAATCGCTCGTGCGAATAGTTATGGACATAAGAAGTTTATGTCCATTTCTATTATTTACTCATACTCAGGTATGCGGCGGGAAACCCAGTTTCCCACCCACCTGAGCTGTTGGAAATCGTCACAGCCCACCTGTATGAATCAACCTATGACCTTTTGTTATGATGCGAAGCCGGATTCCTGTGTCCAATGGACGACAAGATTGTAGGGACCATTGGATTGCATTGTGTGTGGGGCATAAATAGGCAGGCCGACCACATCCAGCTCTCACTCTTTCAACGGTTCTCATTGCTGAAAATCGGGTGCTGGATGTCCAGGCGCATGCGATCGTTTCCCCTTGTGCGTAAGTTTTCTCTCCGTAGTCATTGTCTTACTGTGAGCCAATTTCTCTCATCTCTCTCCATCTCTCTCTCTCTCTCCTTTTTCTTTTCTCTCATATCTCCCCTAGACTAGTATTGAATTGTATTAGATAGTATTGTATTTTGGTTAGGAAGTCTCTGTTATATTGTAGTGTATCATTTGTACTGTTATCCCCTTTTACAAGTATATTAGATATAATACAGTTAATAGGCTTTGGACCCTAAACCAGTATCTGTGTATTTTCTATAGTATTAAGTGTTCACTTGAGCGTCGGTGACGCTCAAGCAGCTTTGTAGTTAGTCAGGTTACACAAGGTTGCACTTACACCCTGTATTCACATTAAGGTATTCAGTGTATTTCATTGATAAGGTTTATACGATAAAGGTATAGCGTTGTGAGCGTCTGCGCCGCTGGTGATCTCCTCGTGGTCTCGAGCGTCCGCTACGCCATAGCGAATCATTACTCTAGTCATAGCCAACAACGTGCTGTCCTGTGATCACTGGGCCGTGAGCGAACGTGACGCTTGAGCGTCTCGCCTACGGCTGAGCGATCGTTACGCAACTAGCGTACCCTTCCGGTACTTCTTAAGTAAACAGCGTACAGTGTTCTTAGACTTCATAAAAGGTTGTTTATACGACAAAGGAATTTAGAATTGTCTGATAGCAGCATAAGTTAAGGGGGGGGGCAGACACAAGGTAAATTAAAACATAAGGGGGGGTAGATACAAGTTAAATTAATATATAGGGGAGGCAGTGTCACAAAGTAAATAAATATATAAGGGGGACAGGTACAAGTTAAATTAATATATAAGGGGGTATGGCACAAGTTAATCTATAAAGGGGGAGAGGATGCTCAATTTAAATATAAATGGGGGTGCAGGTAGCTGAACAATATTATTGGGGGGGCAGTCTGTGGGGCTTACATCATGTGTAAGCCTCATGGACTGTGGAGATGATTCAGGGGCAATCGCTGCACTCTGAAGGAAGTCCCAGTGAGATGCATCTCACTGGTGCGATTGCCTTTGCCTGATTCACAGGCTGAGGCGGGGCAGGCGGGCGCGTGCCAACAGTGTTAGAACTAGTGATGAGCGGGTTCGGTTCCTCGGAATCCGAACCCCCCCGAACTTCAGCCTTTTTACACGGATCCGAGGCAGACTTGGATCTTCCCGCCTTGCTCGGCTAACCCGAGCGCGCCCGAACGTCATCATCCCGCTGTCGGATTCTCGCGAGGCTCGTATTCTATCGCGAGACTCGGATTCTATATAAGGAGCCGCGCGTCGCCGCCATTTTCACACGTGCATTGAGATTCATAGGGAGAGGACGCGGCTGGCGTCCTCTCCATTTAGATTAGAAGAGAGAGAGTGAGAGTGAGACACTTGATTTACTGGAGCTTAGGAGTACTCAGAGAGTGCAGAGTTTACTAGTGACTGACCAGTGACCACCAGTGCAGTTTTTATTATTATATTATTATTTAATATAATCCGTTCTCTGCCTGAAAAAAAACGATACACAGTGACACAGTAACAGTCTACCATATCTGTGCTCAGCCTCAGTGTGCTGCATCATCTATGTATATCTGACTGTGCTGAGTGCTCAGTGCTCACACAGCTTAATTGTGGGGGAGACTGGGGAGCAGTAGCAGGAGTACATATTATTTAACAGTGCACACTTTTGCTGTCAGAGTGCCACTGCCAGTGTGACTGACCAGTGACCACTGTCTGACCACCAGTATATTGTGATTGTCTGCCTGAAAAAGTTAAACACTCGTCGTGTGGTGTTTTTATTCTATAAACGCATTCTGCTGACAGTGTCCAGCAGGTCCGTCATTAATTATATAATATATACCTGTCCAGCTGCAGTAGTGATATATATATATTTTTTATATCATTATCATCCAGTCTATATTAGCAGCAGACGCAGTACGGTAGTCCACGGCTGTAGCTACCTCTGTGTCGGCAGTCGCTCGTCCATCCATAATTGTATACCACCTACCTGTGGTGTTTTGTTTTTTTTCTATCTTCTTTATACTACTAGTAGCTTACTTTAGGAGTCTGCAGTGCTGCTGACAGTGTCCAGCAGGTCCGTCATTATATAATATATACCTGTCCGGCTGCAGTAGTGATATATATATATTTTTTATATCATTATCATCCAGTCTATATTAGCAGCAGACGCAGTACGGTAGTCCACGGCTGTAGCTACCTCTGTGTCGGCAGTCGCTCGTCCATCCATAATTGTATACCACCTACCTGTGGTGTTTTTTTTTCTATCTTCTTGATACTACTAGTAGCTTACTTTAGGAGTCTGCAGTGCTGCTGACAGTGTCCAGCAGGTCCGTCATTATATAATATATACCTGTCCGGCTGCAATAGTGATATATATATATATTTTTTATATCATTATCATCCAGTCTATATTAGCAGCAGACGCAGTACGGTAGTCCACGGCTGTAGCTACCTCTGTGTCGGCAGTCGCTCGTCTATCCATAATTGTATACCACCTACCTGTGGTGGTTTTTTTTTCTATCTTCTTGATACTACTAGTAGCTTACTTTAGGAGTCTGCAGTGCTGCTGACAGTGTCCAGCAGGTCCGTCATTATATAATATATACCTGTCCGGCTGCAGTAGTGATATATATATATTTTTTATATCATTATCATCCAGTCTATATTAGCAGCAGACGCAGTACGGTAGTCCACGGCTGTAGCTACCTCTGTGTCGGCAGTCGCTCGTCCATCCATAATTGTATACCACCTACCTGTGGTGTTTTTTTTTTTCTATCTTCTTGATACTACTAGCAGCTTACTTTAGGAGTCTGCAGTGCTGCTGACAGTGTCCAGCAGGTCCTTCATTATATAATATATACCTGTCCGGCTGCAATAGTGATATATATATATATTTTTTATATCATTATCATCCAGTCTATATTAGCAGCAGACGCAGTACGGTAGTCCACGGCTGTAGCTACCTCTGTGTCGGCAGTCGCTCGTCCATCCATAATTGTATACCACCTACCTGTGGTGGTTTTTTTTTTTTTCTATCTTCTTGATACTACTAGTAGTTTACTTTAGGAGTCTGCAGTGCTGCTGACAGTGTCCAGCAGGTCCGTCATTATATAATATATACCTGTCCGGCTGCAGTAGTGATATATATATATTTTTTATATCATTATCATCCAGTCTATATTAGCAGCAGACGCAGTACGGTAGTCCACGGCTGTAGCTACCTCTGTGTCGGCAGTGGCTCGTCCATCCATAAGTATACTAGTATCCATCCATCTCCATTGTTTACCTGAGGTGCCTTTTAGTTGTGCCTATTAAAATATGGAGAACAAAAATGTTGAGGTTCCGAAAATAGGGAAAGATCAAGATCGACTTCCACCTCGTGCTGAAGCTGCTGCCACTAGTCATGGCCGAGACGATGAAATGCCAGCAACGTCGTCTGCCAAGGCCGATGCCCAATGTCATAGTACAGAGCATGTAAAATCCAAAACACCAAATATCAGTAAAAAAAGGACTCAAAAATCTAAAATAAAATTGTCAGAGGAGAAGCGTAAACTTGCCAATATGCCATTTACCACACGGAGTGGCAAGGAACGGCTGAGGCCCTGGCCTATGTTCATGGCTAGTGGTTCAGCTTCACATGAGGATGGAAGCACTCAGCCTCTCGCTAGAAAAATGAAAAGACTCAAGCTGGCAAAAGCACAGTAAAGAACTGTGCGTTCTTCGAAATCACAAATCCACAAGGAGAGTCCAATTGTGTCGTTTGCGATGCCTGACTTTCCCAACACTGGACGTGAAGAGCATGCGCCTTCCACCATTTGCACGCCCCCTGCAAGTGCTGGAAGGAGCACCCGCAGTCCAGTTCCTGATAGTCAGATTGAAGATGTCAGTGTTGAAGTACACCAGGATGAGGAGGATATGGGTGTTGCTGGCGCTGGGGAGGAAATTGACCAGGAGGATTCTGATGGTGAGGTGGTTTGTTTAAGTCAGGCACCCGGGGAGACACCTGTTGTCCGTGGGAGGAATAGGGCCATTGACATGCCTGGTGAAAATACCAAAAAAATCAGCTCTTCGGTGTGGAAGTATTTCAACAGAAATGCGGACAACATTTGTCAAGCCGTGTGTTGCCTTTGTCAAGCTGTAATAAGTAACCACCTCGGAACATCCTCCCTTATACGTCACCTGCAGCGCATTCATCATAAGTCAGTGACAAGTTCAAAAACTTTGGGCGACAGCGGAAGCAGTCCACTGACCAGTAAATCCCTTCCTCTTGTAAACAAGCTCACGCAAACCACCCCACCAACTCCCTCAGTGTCAATTTCCTCCTTCCCCAGGAATGCCAATAGTCCTGCAGGTCATGTCACTGGCAATTCTGACGAGTCCTCTCCTGCCTGGGATTCCTCCGATGCATCCTTGCGTGTAACGCCTACTGCTGCTGGCGCTGCTGTTGTTGCTGCTGGGAGTCGATGGTCATCCCAGAGGGGAAGTCGTACTCGTAAGACCACTTTTACTACTTCCACCAAGCAATTGACTGTCCAACAGTCCTTCGCGAGGAAGATGAAATATCACAGCAGTCATCCTGCTGCAAAGCGGATAACTGAGGCCTTGGCATCCTGGGCGGTGAGAAACGTGGTTCCGGTATCCATCATTACTGCAGAGGCAACTAGAGACTTGTTGGAGGTACTGTGTCCCCGGTACCAAATACCATCTAGGTTCCATTTCTCTAGGCAGGCGATACCGAAAATGTACACAGACCTCAGAAAAAGACTCACCAGTGTCCTAAAAAATGCAGTTGTACCCAATGTCCACTTAACCACGGACATGTGGACAAGTGGAGCAGGGCAGGCTCAGGACTATATGACTGTGACAGCCCACTGGGTAGATGTATGGACTCCCGCCGCAAGAACAGCAGCGGCGGCACCAGTAGCAGCATCTCGCAAACGCCAACTCTTTCCTAGGCAGGCTACGCTTTGTATCACCGCTTTCCAGAATACGCACACAGCTAAAAACCTCTTACGGCAACTGAGGAAGATCATCGCAGAATGGCTTACCCCAATTGGACTCTCCTGTGGATTTGTGGCATCGGACAACGCCAGCAATATTGTGTGTGCATTAAATATGGGCAAATTCCAGCACGTCCCATGTTTTGCACATACCTTGAATTTGGTGGTGCAGAATTATTTAAAAAATGAGAGGGGCGTGCAAGAGATGCTGTCGGTGGCCAGAAGAATTGCGGGACACTTTCGGCGTACAGGCACCACGTACAGAAGACTGGAGCACCACCAAAAACGCCTGAACCTGCCCTGCCATCATCTGAAGCAAGAAGTGGTAACGAGGTGGAATTCAACCCTCTATATGCTTCAGAGGTTGGAGGAGCAGCAAAAGGCCATTCAAGCCTATACAACTGAGCACGATATAGGAGGTGGAATGCACCTGTCTCAAGCGCAGTGGAGAATGATTTCAACGTTGTGCAAGGTTCTGCAACCTTTTGAACTTGCCACACGTGAAGTCAGTTCAGACACTGCCAGCCTGAGTCAGGTCATTCCCCTCATCAGGCTTTTGCAGAAGAAGCTGGAGACATTGAAGGAGGAGCTAACACAGAGCGATTCCGCTAGGTATGTGGGACTTGTGGATGGAGCCCTTAATTCGCTTAACAAGGATTCACGGGTGGTCAATCTGTTGAAATCAGAGCACTACATTTTGGCCACCGTGCTCGATCCTAGATTTAAAACCTACCTTGGATCTCTCTTTCCGGCAGACACAAGTCTGCTGGGGTTCAAAGAACTGCTGGTGAGAAAATTGTCAAGTCAAGCGGAACGCGACCTGTCAACATCTCCTCCTTCACATTCTCCCGCAACTGTGGGTGCGAGGAAAAGGCTCAGAATTCCGAGCCCACCCGCTGGCGGTGATGCAGGGCAGTCTGGAGCGACTGCTGATGCTGACATCTGGTCCGGACTGAAGGACCTGACAACGATTACGGACATGTCGTCTACTGTCACTGCATATGATTCTCTCCCCATTGAAAGAATGGTGGAGGATTATATGAGTGACCGCATCCAAGTAGGCACGTCAGACAGTCCGTACTTATACTGGCAGGAAAAAGAGGCAATTTGGAGGCCCTTGCACAAACTGGCTTTATTCTACCTAAGTTGCCCTCCCACAAGTGTGTACTCCGAAAGAGTGTTTAGTGCCGCCGCTCACCTTGTCAGCAATCGGCGTACGAGGTTACATCCAGAAAATGTGGAGAAGATGATGTTCATTAAAATGAATTATAATCAATTCCTCCGTGGAGACATTGACCAGCAGCAATTGCCTCCACAAAGTACACAGGGAGCTGAGATGGTGGATTCCAGTGGGGACGAATTGATAATCTGTGAGGAGGGGGATGTACACGGTGATATATCGGAGGATAATGATGAGGTGGACATCTTGCCTCTGTAGAGCCAGTTTGTGCAAGGAGAGATTAATTGCTTCTTTTTTGGTGGGGGTCCAAACCAACCCGTCATTTCAGTCACAGTCGTGTGGCAGACCCTGTCACTGAAATGATGGGTTGGTTAAAGTGTGCATGTCCTGTTTATACAACATAAGGGTGGGTGGGAGGGCCCAAGGACAATTCCATCTTGCACCTCTTTTTTCTTTCATTTTTCTTTGCGTCATGTGCTGTTTGGGGGGTGTTTTTTGGAAGGGCCATCCTGCGTGACACTGCAGTGCCACTCCTAGATGGGCCAGGTGTTTGTGTCAGCCACTAGGGTCGCTTAGCTTACTCACACAGCTACCTCATTGCGCCTCTTTTTTTTCTTCTTTGCGTCATGTGCTGCTGTTTGGGGAGTGTTTTTTGGAAGGGCCATCCTGCGTGACACTGCAGTGCCACTCCTAGATGGGCCAGGTGTTTGTGTCGGCCACTAGGGTCGCTTAGCTTACTCACACAGCTACCTCATTGCGCCTCTTTTTTTATTTGCGTCATGTGCTGTTTGGGGAGTGTTTTTTTGGAAGGGCCATCCTGCGTGACACTGCAGTGCCACTCCTAGATGGGCCAGGTGTTTGTGTCGGCCACTAGGGTCGCTTAGCTTACTCACACAGCTACCTCATTGCGCCTCTTTTTTTCTTTGCGTCATGTGCTGTTTGGGGAGTGTTTTTTGGAAGGGCCATACTGCGTGACACTGCAGTGCCACTCCTAGATGGGCCAGGTGTTTGTGTCGGCCACTAGGGTCGCTTAGCTTACTCACACAGCTACCTCATTGCGCCTCTTTTTTTCTTTGCGTCATGTGCTGTTTGGGGAGTGTTTTTTGGAAGGGCCATCCTGCGTGACACTGCAGTGCCACTCCTAGATGGGCCAGGTGTTTGTGTCGGCCACTTGGGTCGCTTAGCTTAGCCATCCAGCGACCTCGGTGCAAATTTTAAGACTAAAAATAATATTGTGAGGTGTGAGGTGTTCAGAATAGACTGAAAATGAGTGGAAATTATGGTTATTGAGGTTAATAATACTTTGGGATCAAAATGAACCCCAAATTCTATGATTTAAGCTGTTTTTTAGGGTTTTTTGAAAAAAACACCCGAATCCAAAACACACCCGAATCCGACAAAAAAAATTCGGTGAGGTTTTGCCAAAACGCGTTCGAACCCAAAACACGGCCGCGGAACCGAACCCAAAACCAAAACACAAAACCCGAAAAATTTCCGGTGCTCATCACTAGTTAGAACGCTGTTGGTGGGGCGCAGTACGGACAATGCAGGCATCTCTGGTCCGTTGTGGGAGTGGGCTGTGGCGGCTGCTTGATGTCACACGCAGCCACTGTAACCCGGAACGTGGCGGGTAGCCGCCTGCCAGTACATCTAGGTTGCGCAGGTAGGGAGCTACTTGGCAGAGGGGGGTAGGGGGGGCATGACATGTGGGGCGGACTAGTCCTGTGCCGGGCGTCCACCCGCATGTCAGAGAAACTGATCGTAGATGTGCTAAATTTAGCTACAATCAGCTCTGAATCACCCCCCGTGTTTCCTCCACAAGTTTTATGGTGATTGTTGTTGGTTAATGTAGGGTGTGCCTGGTATTGTTCTCACGTGTCAATAATCTGAAAGTGTATTATAGAGGGGCGGAGTTCTCTCCTATTAAAGGTAATTTATGTGTCATAAAATTATAGTTGAATACATTTATTCACAGCACTGAGGTTGTGGGTTTGATTCCCACCATGGGACTGTGTGGAGTTTGTATATTCTCCCCTTGTGTGGGTTTCCTCCCACAGGTTGTTTCCCGACATAAATTAACCTTAGTGTGTAAGTGTGTGTGTGTACAGTAACTGAGGTAGGGAACATAGATTGTAAGCTCCACTGGGGCCAGAACTGATATGAATGTTCTCTGTAATGCGCAGCGGAATATGTGTGCGCTATATAAATAACTGGTAATAATGATAATAATTTTTCTTGGCCAGAAAATGCAGTTCAGTGGTGATTTTATACTGTGAGACACTAAAATAACTTTATTCTGTGATCTAAGTAATAACAGTAAGGTGAATGTGACATACTGTATATTAATAATACAATGTAGAGCCATTGTTATTGTTGAAGTGCGGTGATAGGTAGCAACGGGATGGCCGAAGAAAGTGATCGCACCGGCGATCGCAAGAAGATTGACAGGAAAAGGCCGTTTGTGGGTGTCAACTGACCATTTCCTAGGAGTGTCCGGAGAAACGCATACATGTCCAGCCGTTTGAAGGGAGGGTTCCTGACGTCAGTTCTGGGCCAGATCATCGCACTGGAAGAGTAAGTCCTGAGCTGTGCAAAGACTGCACAAACTTTTGTTTGTGCAGCTCTCTGCACATGCATTCGCACCCTTGAACAGCGTTTACCCCCTCCCCATGTAGGCGGCGACTACCTGGCCGCAGCAGTGCAAAAAATGCCTGCTTGCGACCAGGTCTGAATTAGGCCCTTTGAAAGAATAGTTTTCAAGGAGCACCGTTTTCTTATTTCCCTTATTTTTCACACTGGCTGCGCAACCTGCAGGGGAATAGAGGTCAGGCATGGAAACGTGAGGAGAAGTGGCTGCAATATTGTAGACCTGCTCTGTCTGGCTTTTACTGAGCGCAGCGGCTGTACAGTAAGGAGGGTAATGGAGAAGAGGACGGGCCAGAATGTGAGGGATGAAGCAGAGTTATGGAGGAGAGGGAGAGCCAGAATGTGAGGGATGAAGCAGAGTTATGGGGGAGAGGGAGAGCCAGAATGTGAGTAGGTGATGAAGGAGAGGAGGTGCCGGAGTATGAGTGATGGAGGAGAGGGGGAGCCGGAGTGTGAGAGAAGGAACAGGTGATGAAGGAGAGGAGGTGCCGGAATATAAGTGATGGAGGAGAGGGGGAGCCGGAGTGTGAGAGAAGGAACAGGTGATGAAGGAGAGGAGGTGCCGGAGTATGAGTGATGGAGGAGAGGGGGAGCCGGAGTGTGAGAGAAGGAACAGGTGATGAAGGAGAGGAGGTGCCGGAGTATGAGTGATGGAGGAGAGGGGGAGCCGGAGTGTGAGAGAAGGAACAGGTGATGGAGGAGAGGAGGTGCCGGAGTACAAGTGATGGAGGAGAGGGGGAGCCGGAGTGTGAGAGAAGGAACAGCTGATGGAGAAAAGGAGGTGCCGGAGTATGAGGGATGAAGGAGAGAAGGTGCCGGAGTATGAGTGATGGAGGAGAAGGGGAGCCGGAGTATGGGGGAAGGAACAGGTGATGGAGGAGAGGAGGTGCCGGAGTATGAGGGATGAAGGAGAGGAAGTGCCGGAGTATGAGGGATGGAGGAGAGGAGATGCCGGAGTATGAGTGATGGAGGAGATGGGGAGCTGGAGTGTGAGAGAAGGAACAGGTGATGGAGGAGCGGAGGTGCCGGAGTATGAGTGATGGAGGAGAGGGGGAGCCGGAGTGTGAGAGAAGGAACAGGTGATGGAGGAGAGGAGGTGCCGCAGTATAAGTGATGGAGGAGAGGGGGAGCCGGAGTATGAGGGAAGGAACAGGTGATGGAGGAGAGGAGGTGCCGGAGTATAAGTGATGGAGGAGAGGGGGAGCCGGAGTATGAGGGAAGGAACAGGTGATGGAGGAGAGGAGGTGCCGGAGTATAAGTGATGGAGGAGAGGGGGAGCCGGAGTATGAGGGAAGGAACAGGTGATGGAGGAGAGGAGGTGCCGGAGTATGAGGGATGAAGGAGAGGGGGAGCCAAAGTATGAGTGATGGAGGAGAGGAGGAGCCGGACTGTGTGAGAGAAGGAACAGGTGATGGAGGAGATGAGGTGCCGGAGTATAAGTGATGGAGGAGAGGGGGAGCCGCAGTATGAGGGAAGGAACAGGTGATGGAGGAGAGGAGGTGCCAGAGTATGAGGGATGAAGGAGAGGAGGTGCCGGAGTATGAGTCGGAGTGTGAGGGAAGGAACAGGTGATGCAACGCAGGCGTGCCCGGACCATGCGGGGGCCGGAGTGTGAGAGAAGGAACAGGTGATGAAGGAGAGGAGGTGCCGGAGTATAAGTGATGGAGGAGAGGGGTAGCCGGAGTGTGAGAGAAGGAACAGGTGATGAAGGAGAGGAGGTGCCGGAGTATGAGTGATGGAGGAGAGGGGGAGCCGGAGTGTGAGAGAAGGAACAGGTGATGGAGGAGAGGAGGTGCCGGAGTATAAGTGATGGAGGAGAGGGGGAGCCAGTGTGTGAGAGAAAGAACAGGTGATGGAGGAGAGGAGGTGCCGGAGTATAAGTGATGGAGGAGAGGGGGAGCCAGTGTGTGAGAGAAAGAACAGGTGATGGAGGAGAGGAGGTGCCGGAGTATAAGTGATGGAGGAGAGGGGGAGCCAGTGTGTGAGAGAAAGAACAGGTGATGGAGGGGAGGAGGTGCCGGAGTACAAGTGATGGAGGAGAGGGGGAGCCGGAGTGTGAGAGAAGGAACAGCTGATGGAGGAGAGGAGGTGCCGGAGTATGAGGGATGAAGGGGAGATGGTGCCGGAGTATGAGTGATGGAGGAGAGGGGGAGCCGGAGTATGGGGGAAGGAACAGGTGATGGAGGAGAGGAGGTGCCGGAGTATGAGGGATGAAGGAGAGGAAGTGCCGGAGTATGAGGGATGGAGGAGAGGAGATGCCGGAGTATGAGTGATGGAGGAGATGGGGAGCTGGAGTGTGAGAGAAGGAACAGGTGATGGAGGAGCGGAGGTGCCGGAGTATGAGTGATGGAGGAGAGGGGGAGCCGGAGTGTGAGAGAAGGAACAGGTGATGGAGGAGAGGAGGTGCCGGAGTATAAGTGATGGAGGAGAGGGGGAGCCGGAGTATGAGGGAAGGAACAGGTGATGGAGGAGAGGAGGTGCCGGAGTATAAGTGATGGAGGAGAGGGGGAGCCGGAGTATGAGGGAAGGAACAGGTGATGGAGGAGAGGAGGTGCCGGAGTATAAGTGATGGAGGAGAGGGGGAGCCGGAGTATGAGGGAAGGAACAGGTGATGGAGGAGAGGAGGTGCCGGAGTATGAGGGATGAAGGAGAGGGGGAGACAAAGTATGAGTGATGGAGGAGAGGAGGAGCCGGACTGTGTGAGAGAAGGAACAGGTGATGGAGGAGATGAGGTGCCGGAGTATAAGTGATGGAGGAGAGGGGGAGCCGCAGTATGAGGGAAGGAACAGGTGATGGAGGAGAGGAGGTGCCAGAGTATGAGGGATGAAGGAGAGGAGGTGCCGGAGTATGAGTGATAGAGGAGAGGGGGAGTCGGAGTGTGAGGGAAGGAACAGGTGATGCAACGCAGGCGTGCCCGGACCATGCGGGGGAAGGGCCACGGCGGCTGCGTGACGTCACACGCAGCCGCTGCAACCCGGACAGAGACGGGTAGCTCCCTGTCAGCAAGCAGGAGTTAGGGAACTACTCATCAAGTACAAAAGCATTGCACCGTGCGATGCTTTTGTACTTGCGTGGGGGTGGGTTAGAGGGGGGGGGGGGGTAGAGCCAGACATACTGGGCATCCCCACTCATGTCTGTGAAATTGATCAGGTCTGAATTAGGCCCATAGACTCAACCCCCTATTTAGGGCTACTTCAGAAATGTCCTTGGCTGGTTTTCCATCCCAATCCACCCCTGTCTCCATGAATGTCAGAGCAGGGCAGGTGTGCAAAACCCAGCGAGTTGCAGCATACACCAGGCCCTGGGGTCTCCTCTCCCATATTTAAGTGGTGTCTGTCAGTAAGTTTATCTGTGGGTGTTTGTGTCAGTAAGTATGTCTGTGTCAACAAGGGGTGTCTGTTTATGTAAGTGTGTTTATGTCAGTAAGGGGTGTCTTTGTTGGTAAGGGGTGTCTGTTTATGTAAGTTTGTCTGTGTCAGTAAGGGTGTTTGTGTCAGTAAGGGTGTCTGTGTCCATAAGGGCTGTTTGTGTAAGTGTATTTATATCAGTAAGTGTGTATGTGTCAGTAAGTGTGCCTGGGTTAGTGCATTTGTTTCAGTATGGGGTATCTGTGTTAGTAAGGGGTGTCTGTGTCAGTAAGTGGTATCTGACAGTAAGGGGTGTTTGTGCCTATATGTTTGCGTCAGTAAATTGTATCTTTGTCAGTAATGGGTGTCTGTCATTAAGTATGTATGTGCCAGTAAGTGATGTCTGTGTCCATAAGGGGTATCTGTCAGTAAGTGGTGTCTGTGTCTATAAATGTGTGTATCAGTAAGTGTTTGTCAGTAAGGTGTGTCAGTGTGTATGTGTCAGTAAGTCTTTGACAGTGGTATTTGTCAATAAGTGGTGTGTGTGTGCCTGTATTAGTGTGTCTGTCAGTAAGGGGTGTCTGTGTCGATAAGTGTGTCCCAGGAGCCCTCAGTTGCCGGTCTGCTCCGTATTGCCCCTATCTTTTCTAATCTTTCCACATATGCTCTGTATTGCCCCATCTTTGCTCCACTTTCCACCTTATTTGCATGTTGATACAGCTCTCTGTATTATATAGCAGTCGCTGCGATGTATGATATGGTGATCACTGATGCTCTGTATTATATGGTGGTCACAAACTTTTTCTTGTTATAGTTAACTATTAAGTAGTTCAAGGTAAGCACTAGCTACTGTATGACCTCCACGGCGATAGCCACACTCATGGCACAGACCACACACCCTATTTATACCAAACTGGTCACATCACTAGTCACACCACCGCAGCGCTTGTCACACCTCCTTCCGAGGCACACAATAGGCCCTTCATACGTTTCAGCTCCAGGACCATGTGGACCTTAATCTGGCACTGTATACAGTAATATATATACTTTTCTATAGCTTCTATACTGCTTGTCAGGACACATGGTCACAGATACACCACTCTGTACTGATATATACAATAATATATATACTTTTCTATAGCCTCTATACTGCTTGTCAGGACACATGGGTCACAGTTACACAGCTCTGTACTGATATATACAATAATATAAATACTTTTCTATAGCTTCTATACTGCTTGTCAGGACACACATGGGTCACAGTTACACCGCTCTGTACTAATATATACAATCTCCTATATATTTGCCTTGTGAGTCTGTGCCTAGCCCTCTAACGCTGGGTGGAGTTACAGGCCTGGGTGGAGTTAGCAGCTCCTGTTTCAGCACACCACTAGCAGAACTGACTAGCAGCCACATAATCCCACCACAATCCCCAGCCTGCAGCCACCAGGGGACGGACGCAGCACAGTGCCAGGTACGCACGCACCCCTTGGCATCTACAAACTACTCTCACCCAACATCAAAATCCCCCCTCCCCCAGCTCCCACATGCAGCCACTCACGCCACACAACCCCCCCCCCCCAACCCCGACACATGCATAACTGATCCACTAACAGCACTGCACCGAACCCAGCTGCCAAAAATCTCACCAACAACACCCATATCCTGCCTTGCCAGGGGTACGCACCATGGCCGCCCAGCCACCAAGCCGCACCGCACACCACCACTGCCCTTATATGCACAAACACCACCACCTTCCCCACCACGGCAGACAAAACACCCGCAGCCCACAACGCCAATTCCTCTACCCCCACAACCCCTGCACCATCTGTCACTTTGCTGCCGGCCCGCGGGAACATAGTCCCGCAGCACGCCGACCACTCCACGCATGCACACAGCCTACTGTCCCCACAAGCCCAACACAACCTCTCTGCCGTCCCTGCACACTGTGTCCCGCCGTGCCCCCTCCCCACGCCTTACCAAACCCGCCAACATTGGACACACTGCAGCCGCGCCACCGGCACATAGTCCCGGAGCACGCCGCCCGCAGCACGGCCGCACAGATTCCCCAGCACAGTCGACCACCGCCCACCCTCCCCACAAGACCAACACACACTGTCTTCCCTCCCTGCACAGTGTGTACAGCCGCCTGACCCCCTCCCCACACCGCTGATACATTCACCCCCCGCAACATCTGACACACTGCTGCCGTGCCGCTGCCACACAGTCCCGCAGCACGATGCCCACAGCACGCTCGCATACAGACCCCAGCATGGCCGCACAGCGGACACCCTCCCCACAAGCCCAACACACACTATCTTCTGTCCCTGCACACTGTGTGCCGCCGGCCCCCCTCCCCACACCGCTGATACATGCACCCCCGCCAACATCTGACACACTGCAGCCGCGGCGTGCCCACAGAGTCCCGTAGCATGCCGCCCACAGCACGCCTGCACACAGTCCCCAACACGGCCGCACAGAGCCTACTGTCCCCACAAGCCCAACAAAAACTGTCTGCCGTCCCTGCACACTGTGTCCAGCCGTGCCCCGTCCCCACACCAATGCTAAAAACCACCCTCGCCAACATCAGTCACACTACAGGCGCGCCATGGGCACATAGTACTGCAGCACAGCCCACACACATTCCACCGCACTGCCGTACAACGCCCACCCTCCCCACAAGCCCAACATACACTGTCTTCCGTCCTTGCACAATGTGTGCCACCTGACCCCCTCCCCACACCACTGATAAATCCACCTCCCGCAACATCTAACATACTGCAGCCGCACCACAGAGTCCCGCAGCACGTTGCCCACAGCACGCCCGCATACAGACCACACCACGGCCGCACACAGCCCATCCTCCACACAAGGCCAAAACGCACTGTCTACCCTCCCGCCACACACAGTCCCGTCGGCCCCCCTCACCGCACCCAAGATAACTCTTCCCTCCCCCCCCACCACCCCCACCCTTTATTGGAGAGACTACAGCCGACACACGCCCACATAGTCCCGCACCACAACCGCCCACATCCCACCCTCCCCACAAGCCAACCACAAACTGCCTCACGTTCACCCACACAGCCTCCCACCGGCCCCCCTCACCACACCGCTGATAATTAACCCCCACAACCCCTACACCATCTGACACACATCCTCCCGCACCACACCGTCCACAGCACAGCCGCACTGAGCCAACCCTCCCTACCCATAACCCCACCTCAAACTGTCTCCCCACCCCGCCACACACTGGCACGCCAGCCCCCCACACCACACCGCCAATACCTCCCCCCCCCAACCACTATCCCTACACCATCTCACACATTGAAGCCCTCACGCAGGCACATAGTGCCGCAGCACACCGCCCACACTACGCTCGCACACAGCGCACCCGCCCTCCCCACAACCCCAGCTCAGACTGTCTCCCAAACACGCCACACACTCTTCCCCAACTCCACCTTACCACACAGGCAAAAAAAATATCCACCCCCCCTCCACCATCTGACACATTGCAGCCGCCCCGCCCCCACATAGTCCCGCAGCACAACATCCACCCCACGCCCACACAGAGCGCACTACCCCTCCCCACAACCCCAGCTCAACCTGTCTCCCTACCCCGCCACACACGGAGAAGCCTTGTCGATCGGCCTGGGGGCTTAACCCTATATCTGCAGATATACGCAACTAAGATCTCCGTATTATCTGACTATTATTATGTAGTAATATTATTCACTCGGTGTGCATTAGGGAACACAGTTTTTTTTTCCTACACAGAATTACCCCTCCCCTTTTAGCACCTGAGTGACATTACAATCTGAGCAGCTTTCCACTTTGTGTATTGTATATAGAGAGGCATAAATGGGTCAGCATTAGGAGGGATTGCTGACTCCAGAAGTGCCACAGGGGAAGCCAGGGGTATCCCCAGGTAAGCTGGCTCTCAGATGCTGTAGGTGCCATTACCATGTGGCCTTACACTGGGAATTTAACCCAGATATATTTGTAATTATTTATGGGGTGGGTGTGGGGTGCGGTGGCCCCTGTGTCGGTATGGCTGGGCTGCTTCAGGTCGGCACACCCTAACACTTTATTAACACTTATTATTTTTCCTATCACTTTGTATATATTATTTTAATCACACCACTTACATAGCACTTCTGTGCTTCTTATTAACCCCTATTAATTCTCACCTGTGTGCTGACCTGGGGTGGCCGACCTGTGCCGACATCGTGGGGTCCTGCACCCCGGGCCCATACCTAGTATTAGGGACCCCCAGTAACGGAGAAGCCTTGTCGATCGGCCTGGGGGCTTAACCCTATATCTGCAGATATACGCAACTAAGATCTCCGTATTATCTGACTATTATTATGTAGTAATATTATTCACTCGGTATGCATTAGGGAACACAGTTTTTTTTTTCCTACACAGAATTACCCCTCCCCTTTTAGCACCTGAGTGACATTACAATCTGATTGAGCAGCTTTCCACTTTGTGTATTGTATATAGAGAGGCATAAATGGGTCAGCATTAGGAGGGATTGCTGACTCCAGAAGTGCCACAGGGGAAGCCAGGGGTATCCCCAGGTAAGCTGGCTCTCAGATGCTGTAGGTGCCATTACCATGTGGCCTTACACTGGGAATTTAACCCAGATATATTTGTAATTATTTATGGGGTGGGTGTGGGGTGCGGTGGCCCCTGTGTCGGTATGGCTGGGCTGCTTCAGGTCGGCACACCCTAACACTTTATTAACACTTATTATTTTTCCTATCACTTTGTATATATTATTTTAATCACACCACTTACATAGCACTTCTGTGCTTCTTATTAACCCCTATTAATTCTCACCTGTGTGCTGACCTGGGGTGGCCGACCTGTGCCGACATCGTGGGGTCCTGCACCCCGGGCCCATACCTAGTATTAGGGACCCCCAGTGACGGAGTAGCCTTGTCGATCGGCCTGGGGGCTTAACCCTATATCTGCAGATATACGCAACTAAGATCTCTGTATTATCTGACTATTATTATGTAGTAATATTATTCACTCGGTGTGCATTAGGGAACACAGTTTTTTTTTCCTACACAGAATTACCCCTCCCCTTTTAGCACCTGAGTGACATTACAATCTGATTGAGCAGCTTTCCACTTTGTGTATTGTATATAGAGAGGCATAAATGGGTCAGCATTAGGAGGGATTGCTGACTCCAGAAGTGCCACAGGGGAAGCCAGGGGTATCCCCAGGTAAGCTGGCTCTCAGATGCTGTAGGTGCCATTACCATGTGGCCTTACACTGGGAATTTAACCCAGATATATTTGTAATTATTTATGGGGTGGGTGTGGGGTGCGGTGGCCCCTGTGTCGGTATGGCTGGGCTGCTTCAGGTCGGCACACCCTAACACTTTATTAACACTTATTATTTTTCCTATCACTTTGTATATATTATTTTAATCACACCACTTACATAGCACTTCTGTGCTTCTTATTAACCCCTATTAATTCTCACCTGTGTGCTGACCTGGGGTGGCCGACCTGTGCCGACATCGTGGGGTCCTGCACCCCGGGCCCATACCTAGTATTAGGGACCCCCAGTGACGGAGAAGCCTTGTCGATCGGCCTGGGGGCTTAACCCTATATCTGCAGATATACGCAACTAAGATCTCCGTATTATCTGACTATTATTATGTAGTAATATTATTCACTCGGTGTGCATTAGGGAACACAGTTTTTTTTCATACACAGAATTACCCCTCCCCTTTTAGCACCTGAGTGACATTACAATCTGATTGAGCAGCTTTCTACTTTGTGTATTGTATATAGAGAGGCATAAATGGGTCAGCATTAGGAGGGATTGCTGACTCCAGAAGTGCCACAGGGGAAGCCAGGGGTATCCCCTGGTAAGCTGGCTCTCAGATGTTGTAGGTGCCATTACCATGTGGCCTTACACTGGGAATTTAACCCAGATATATTTGTAATTATTTATGGGGTGGGTGTGGGGTGCGGTGGCCCCTGTGTCGGTATGGCTGGGCTGCTTCAGGTCGGCACACCCTAACACTTTATTAACACTTATTATTTTTCCTATCACTTTGTATATATTATTTTAATCACACCACTTACATAGCACTTCTGTGCTTCTTATTAACCCCTATTAATTCTCACCTGTGTGCTGACCTGGGGTGGCCGACCTGTGCCGACATCGTGGGGTCCTGCACCCCGGGCCCATACCTAGTATTAGGGACCCCCAGTGACGGAGAAGCCTTGTCGATCGGCCTTGGGGCTTAACCCTATATCTGCAGATATACGCAACTAAGATCTCCGTATTATCTGACTATTATTATGTAGTAATATTATTCACTCGGTGTACATTAGGGAGCACAGTTTTTTTTTCCTACACAGAATTACCCCTCCCCTTTTAGCACCTGAGTGACATTACAATCTGATTGAGCAGCTTTCCACTTTGTGTATTGTATATAGAGAGGCATAAATGGGTCAGCATTAGGAGGGATTGCTGACTCCAGAAGTGCCACAGGGGAAGCCAGGGGTATCCCCAGGTAAGCTGGCTCTCAGATGCTGTAGGTGCCATTACCATGTGGCCTTACACTGGGAATTTAACCCAGATATATTTGTAATTATTTATGGGGTGGGTGTGGGGTGCGGTGGCCCCTGTGTCGGTATGGCTGGGCTGCTTCAGGTCGGCACACCCTAACACTTTATTAACACTTATTATTTTTCCTATCACTTTGTATATATTATTTTAATCACACCACTTACATAGCACTTCTGTGCTTCTTATTAACCCCTATTAATTCTCACCTGTGTGCTGACCTGGGGTGGCCGACCTGTGCCGACATCGTGGGGTCCTGCACCCCGGGCCCATACCTAGTATTAGGGACCCCCAGTGACGGAGAAGCCTTGTCGATCGGCCTGGGGGCTAAACCCTATATCTGCAGATATACGCAACTAAGATCTCCGTATTATCTGACTATTATTATGTAGTAATATTATTCACTCGGTGTGCATTAGGGAACACAGTTTTTTTTTCCTACACAGAATTACCCCTCCCCTTTTAGCACCTGAGTGACATTACAATCTGATTGAGCAGCTTTCTACTTTGTGTATTGTATATAGAGAGGCATAAATGGGTCAGCATTAGGAGGGATTGCTGACTCCAGAAGTGCCACAGGGGAAGCCAGGGGTATCCCCAGGTAAGCTGGCTCTCAGATGCTGTAGGTGCCATTACCATGTGGCCTTACACTGGGAATTTAACCCAGATATATTTGTAATTATTTATGGGGTGGGTGTGGGGTGCGGTGGCCCCTGTGTCGGTATGGCTGGGCTGCTTCAGGTCGGCACACCCTAACACTTTATTAACACTTATTATTTTTCCTATCACTTTGTATATATTATTTTAATCACACCACTTACATAGCACTTCTGTGCTTCTTATTAACCCCTATTAATTCTCACCTGTGTGCTGACCTGGGGTGGCCGACCTGTGCCGACATCGTCGGGTCCTGCACCCCGGGCCCATACCTAGTATTAGGGACCCCCAGTGACGGAGAAGCCTTGTCGATCGGCCTGGGGGCTTAACCCTATATCTGCAGATATACGCAACTAAGATCTCCGTATTATCTGACTATTATTATGTAGTAATATTATTCACTCGGTGTGCATTAGGGAACACAGTTTTTTTTTTCCATCTAGGAGTGGCACTGCAGTGTCACGCAGGATGGCCCTTCCAAAAAACACTCCCCAAACAGCACATGACGCAAAGAAAAAAAGAGGCGCATTGAGGTAGCTGTGTGAGTAAGCTAAGCGACCCTAGTGGCCGACACAAACACCTGGCCCATCTAGGAGTGGCACTGCAGTGTCACACAGGATGGCCCTTCCAAAAAACACTCCCCAAACAGCACATGACGCAAAGAAAAAAAGAGGTGCAATGAGGTAGCTGTGTGAGTAAGCTAAGCGACCCTAGTGGCCGACACAAACACCTGGCCCATCTAGGAGTGGCACTGCAGTGTCACGCAGGATGGCCCTTCCAAAAAACACTCCCCAAACAGCACATGACGCAAAGAAAAAAAGAGGCGCAATGAAGTAGCTGTGTGAGTAAGCTAAGTGACCCTAGTGGCCGACACAAACACCTGGCCCATCTAGGAGTGGCACTGCAGTGTCACGCAGGATGGCCCTTCCAAAAAACACTCCCCAAACAGCACATGACGCAAAGAAAAAAAGAGGCGCAATGAGGTAGCTGTGTGAGTAAGCTAAGCGACCCTAGTGGCCGACACAAACACCTGGCCCATCTAGGAGTGTCACTGCAGTGTCACGCAGGATGGCCCTTCCAAAAAACACTCCCCAAGCAGCACATGACGCAAAGAAAAAAAAAGGCGCAATGAGGTAGCTGTGTGAGTAAGCTAAGCGACCCTAGTGGCCGACACAAACACCTGGCCCATCTAGGAGTGGCACTGCAGTGTCACGCAGGATGGCCCTTCCAAAAAACACTCCCCAAACAGCAGCACATGACGCAAAGAAGAAAAAAAAAGAGGCGCAATGAGGTAGCTGTGTGAGTAAGCTAAGCGACCCTAGTGGCCGACACAAACACCTGGCCCATCTAGGAGTGGCACTGCAGTGTCACGCAGGATGGCCCTTCCAAAAAACACCCCCCAAACAGCACATGACGCAAAGAAAAATGAAAGAAAAAAGAGGTGCAAGATGGAATTGTCCTTGGGCCCTCCCACCCACCCTTATGTTGTATAAACAGGACATGCACACTTTAACCAACCCATAATTTCAGTGACAGGGTCTGCCACACGACTGTGACTGAAATGACGGGTTGGTTTGGACCCCCACCAAAAAAGAAGCAATTAATCTCTCCTTGCACAAACTGGCTCTACAGAGGCAAGATGTCCACCTCATCATCATCCTCCGATATATCACCGTGTACATCCCCCTCCTCACAGATTATCAATTCGTCCCCACTGGAATCCACCATCTCAGCTCCCTGTGTACTTTGTGGAGGCAATTGCTGCTGGTCAATGTCTCCACGGAGGAATTGATTATAATTCATTTTAATGAACATCATCTTCTCCACATTTTCTGGATGTAACCTCGTACGCCGATTGCTGACAAGGTGAGCGGCGGCACTAAACACTCTTTCGGAGTACACACTTGTGGGAGGGCAACTTAGGTAGAATAAAGCCAGTTTGTGCAAGGGCCTCCAAATTGCCTCTTTTTCCTGCCAGTATAAGTACGGACTGTCTGACGTGCCTACTTGGATGCGGTCACTCATATAATCCTCCACCATTCTTTCAATGGGGAGAGAATCATATGCAGTGACAGTAGACGACATGTCCGTAATCGTTGTCAGGTCCTTCAGTCCAGACCAGATGTCAGCATCAGCAGTCGCTCCAGACTGCCCTGCATCACCGCCAGCGGGTGGGCTCGGAATTCTGAGCCTTTTCATCGCACCCCCAGTTGCGGGAGAATGTGAAGGAGGAGATGTTGACAGGTCGCGTTCCGCTTGACTTGACAATTTTCTCACCAGCAGTTCTTTGAACCCCAGCAGACTTGTGTCTGCCGGAAAGAGAGATCCAAGGTAGGTTTTAAATCTAGGATCGAGCACGGTGGCCAAAATGTAGTGCTCTGATTTCAACAGATTGACCACCCGTGAATCCTTGTTAAGCGAATTAAGGGCTCCATGCACAAGTCCCACATGCCTAGCGGAATCGCTCTGTGTTAGCTCCTCCTTCAATGTCTCCAGCTTCTTCTGCAAAAGCCTGATGAGGGGAATGACCTGACTCAGGCTGGCAGTGTCTGAACTGACTTCACGTGTGGCAAGTTCAAAAGGTTGCAGAACCTTGCACAACGTTGAAATCATTCTCCACTGCGCTTGAGACAGGTGCATTCCACCTCCTATATCGTGCTCAGTTGTATAGGCTTGAATGGCCTTTTGCTGCTCCTCCAACCTCTGAAGCATATAGAGGGTTGAATTCCACCTCGTTACCACTTCTTGCTTCAGATGATGGCAGGGCAGGTTCAGGCGTTTTTGGTGGTGCTCCAGTCTTCTGTACGTGGTGCCTGTACGCCGAAAGTGTCCCGCAATTCTTCTGGCCACCGACAGCATCTCTTGCACGCCCCTCTCGTTTTTTAAATAATTCTGCACCACCAAATTCAAGGTATGTGCAAAACATGGGACGTGCTGGAATTTGCCCATATTTAATGCACACACAATATTGCTGGCGTTGTCCGATGCCACAAATCCACAGGAGAGTCCAATTGGGGTAAGCCATTCTGCGATGATCTTCCTCAGTTGCCGTAAGAGGTTTTTAGCTGTGTGCGTATTCTGGAAAGCGGTGATACAAAGCGTAGCCTGCCTAGGAAAGAGTTGGCGTTTGCGAGATGCTGCTACTGGTGCCGCCGCTGCTGTTCTTGCGGCGGGAGTCCATACATCTACCCAGTGGGCTGTCACAGTCATATAGTCCTGAGCCTGCCCTGCTCCACTTGTCCACATGTCCGTGGTTAAGTGGACATTGGGTACAACTGCATTTTTTAGGACACTGGTGAGTCTTTTTCTGAGGTCTGTGTACATTTTCGGTATCGCCTGCCTAGAGAAATGGAACCTAGATGGTATTTGGTACCGGGGACACAGTACCTCCAACAAGTCTCTAGTTGGCTCTGCAGTAATGATGGATACCGGAACCACGTTTCTCACCGCCCAGGATGCCAAGGCCTCAGTTATCTGCTTTGCAGCAGGATGACTGCTGTGATATTTCATCTTCCTCGCAAAGGACTGTTGGACAGTCAATTGCTTGGTGGAAGTAGTAAAAGTGGTCTTACGAGTATGACTTCCCCTCTGGGATGACCATCGACTCCCAGCAGCAACAACAGCAGCGCCAGCAGCAGTAGGCGTTACACGCAAGGATGCATCGGAGGAATCCCAGGCAGGAGAGGACTCGTCAGAATTGCCAGTGACATGGCCTGCAGGACTATTGGCATTCCTGGGGAAGGAGGAAATTGACACTGAGGGAGTTGGTGGGGTGGTTTGCGTGAGCTTGGTTACAAGAGGAAGGGATTTACTGGTCAGTGGACTGCTTCCGCTGTCGCCCAAAGTTTTTGAACTTGTCACTGACTTATGATGAATGCGCTGCAGGTGATGTATAAGGGAGGATGTTCCGAGGTGGTTAACGTCCTTACCCCTACTTATTACAGCTTGACAAAGGCAACACATGGCTTGACAAATGTTGTCCGCATTTCTGTTGAAATACTTCCACACCGAAGAGCTGATTTTTTTGGTATTTTCACCAGGCATGTCAATGGCCCTATTCCTCCCACGGACAACAGGTGTCTCCCCGGGTGCCTGACTTAAACAAACCACCTCACCATCAGAATCCTCCTGGTCAATTTCCTCCCCAGCGCCAGCAACACCCATATCCTCCTCATCCTGGTGTACTTCAACACTGACATCTTCAATCTGACTATCAGGAACTGGACTGCGGGTGCTCCTTCCAGCACTTGCAGGGGGCGTGCAAATGGTGGAAGGCGCATGCTCTTCACGTCCAGTGTTGGGAAGGTCAGGCATCGCAAACGACACAATTGGACTCTCCTTGTGGATTTGTGATTTCGAAGAACGCACAGTTCTTTGCTGTGCTTTTGCCAGCTTGAGTATTTTCATTTTTCTAGCGAGAGGCTGAGTGCTTCCATCCTCATGTGAAGCTGAACCACTAGCCATAAACATAGGCCAGGGCCTCAGCCGTTCCTTGCCACTCCGTGTGGTAAATGGCATATTGGCAAGTTTACGCTTCTCCTCTGACAATTTTATTTTAGATTTTTGAGTCCTTTTTTTACTGATATTTGGTGTTTTGGATTTTACATGCTCTGTACTATGACATTGGGCATCGGCCTTGGCAGACGACGTTGCTGGCATTTCATCGTCTCGGCCATGACTAGTGGCAGCAGCTTCAGCACGAGGTGGAAGTCGATCTTGATCTTTCCCTATTTTTGGAACCTCAACATTTTTGTTCTCCATATTTTAATAGGCACAACTAAAAGGCACCTCAGGTAAACAATGGAGATGGATGGATACTAGTATACTTATGGATGGACGAGCGACTGCCGACACAGAGGTAGCTACAGCCGTGGACTACCGTACTGCGTCTGCTGCTAATATAGACTGGATGATAATGATATAAAAAATATATATATATATCACTACTGCAGCCGGACAGGTATATATTATATAATGACGGACCTGCTGGACACTGTCAGCACTGCAGACTCCTAAAGTAAGCTACTAGTATCAAGAAGATAGAAAAAAAAAACACCACAGGTAGGTGGTATACAATTATGGATGGACGAGCGACTGCCGACACAGAGGTAGCTACAGCCGTGGACTACCGTACTGCGTCTGCTGCTAATATAGACTGGATGATAATGATATAAAATATATATATATATATATATATATCACTACTGCAGCCGGACAGGTGTATATTATATAATGACGGACCTGCTGGACACTGTCAGCTCAGCACTGCAGACTCCTAAAGTAAGCTACTAGTATCAAGAAGATAGAAAAAAAAAAAACACCACGGGTAGGTGGTATACAATTATGGATGGACGAGCGACTGCCGACACAGAGGTAGCTACAGCCGTGGACTACCGTACTGCGTCTGCTGCTAATATAGACTGGATGATAATGAGATATAAAATATATATATATCACTACTGCAGCCGGACAGGTATATATTATATAATGACGGACCTGCTGGACACTGTCAGCTCAGCACTGCAGACTCCTAAAGTAAGCTACTAGTAGTATCAAGAAGATAGAAAAAAAAAACACCACAGGTAGGTGGTATACAATTATGGATGGACGAGCGACTGCCGACACAGAGGTAGCTACAGCCGTGGACTACCGTACTGCGTCTGCTGCTAATATAGACTGGATGATAATGATATAAAAAAATATATATATGACTACTGCAGCCGGACAGGTATATATTATATAATGACGGACCTGCTGGACACTGTCAGCTCAGCACTGCAGACTCCTAAAGTAAGCTACTAGTATCAAGAAGATAGAAAAAAAAAAAACACCACGGGTAGGTGGTATACAATTATGGATGGACGAGCGACTGCCGACACAGAGGTAGCTACAGCCGTGGACTACCGTACTGCGTCTGCTGCTAATATAGACTGGATGATAATGAGATATAAAATATATATATATCACTACTGCAGCCGGACAGGTATATATTATATAATGACGGACCTGCTGGACACTGTCAGCTCAGCACTGCAGACTCCTAAAGTAAGCTACTAGTATCAAGAAGATAGAAAAAAACAAAAACACCACGGGTAGGTGGTATACAATTATGGATGGACGAGCGACTGCCGACACAGAGGTAGCTACAGCCGTGGACTACCGTACTGTGTCTGCTGCTAATATAGACTGGATGATAATTATATAAAAAAATATATATATATCACTACTGCAGCCGGACAGGTATATATTATATAATGACGGACCTGCTGGACACTGTCAGCTCAGCACTGCAGACTCCTAAAGTAAGCTACTAGTATCAAGAAGATAGAAAAAAAAAAAAACACCACGGGTAGGTGGTATACAATTATGGATGGACGAGCGACTGCCGACACAGAGGTAGCTACAGCCGTGGACTACCGTACTGCATCTGCTGCAGTGCTAATATAGACTGGATGATAATGATATAAAAAATATATATATATCACTACTGCAGCCGGACAGGTATATATTATATAATGACGGACCTGCTGGACACTGTCAGCAGAATGCGTTTATAGAATAAAAACACCACACGACGAGTGTTTAACTTTTTCAGGCAGACAATCACAATATACTGGTGGTCAGTGGTCACTGGTCAGTCACACTGGCAGTGGCACTCTGGCAGCAAAAGTGTGCACTGTTAAAATATGTACTCCTGCTATAACTGCTCCCCAGTCTCCCCCACAATTAAGCTGTGTGAGCAGTGAGCACTCAGCACAGTCAGATATACAGTATTACATAGATGATGCAGCACACTGAGGCTGAGCACAGATATGGTATGTGACTGTGTCACACTGTGTATCGTTTTTTTTCAGGCAGAGAACGGATTAATTAAACTGGTGGTCACTGGTCACACTATCAGCAAGTAGTACTCCTAATATGCTCCCCAAAATTAGTAAATCAAGTGTCTCTACTACTCTCTAGTCTACTCTAAATGGAGAGGACGCCAGCCACGTCCTCTCCCTATCAATCTCAATGCACGTGTGAAAATGGCGGCGACGCGCGGCTCCTTATATAGAATCCGAGTCTCGCGATAGAATCCGAGCCTCGCGAGAATCCGACAGCGGGATGATGACGTTCGGGCGCGCTCGGGTTAACCGAGCAAGGCGGGAAGATCCGAGTCTGCCTCGGACCTGTGTAAAAAGCGTGATGTTCGGGGGGGTTCGGTTTCCGAGAAACCGAACCCGCTCATCACTACTAAACACTCTTTCGGAGTACACACTGGAGGGGGGGCAATTTAGTTAAAATAAAGCCAGTTTGTGCAAGGGCCTCCAAATTGCCTCTTTTTCCTGCCAGTATACATATGGACTGTCTGACATGCCTAATTGGATGCTGTCACTCATATAATCCTCCACCATTCTTTCAATGGTGACAAAATCATATGCAGTGACAGTAGACGACATGTCAGTAATCGTTGGCAGGTCCTTCAGTCCGGACCAGATGTCAGCACTTGCTCCCGAATGCCCTGCATCACCGCCAGTGGGTGGTTTTGGAAATTTTATCCTTTTCCTGGCAGCTCCAGTGGCGGTAGAAAATGAAGGAGGAGCTGTTGGCGGGTCACGTTCCGCTTGACTTGACAATTCTCTCACCAGGAGGTCTTTGAACATCTGCAGACTTGTGTCTGCCGGAAAGAGAGATACAACGTAGGCTTTAAACCTAGGATCGAGCACGGTGGGCAAAATGTATTGCTCTGATTTCAACAGATTGACCACCTGTGAATCCTGGTTAAGCGAATGAAGGGCTCCATCCACAAGTCCCACATGCCTAGCGGAATCGCTCCATTTTAGCTCCTCCTTCAATCTTGCCAGCTGCTTCTGCAAAAGCCTGATGAGGGGAATGACCTGACTTAGGCTGGCAGTGTCTGAACTGACTTCATGTGTGGCAAGTTCAAAGGGTTGGAGAACCTTGCACAACATGGAAATCATTCTCCACTGCGCTTGAGTCAGGTGCATTCCCCCTCCTTTGCCTATATCATAGGCAGATGTATAGGCTTGAATGGCCTTTTGCTGCTCCTCCATCCTCTGAAGCATATAGAGGGTTAAATTCCACCTCGTTACCACCTCTTGCTTCAGCTGATGGCAGGTCATGTTCATGAGTGTTTGCTGGCGCTCCAGTCTTCGGCACGTGGTGGCTGAATGCCGAAAGTGGCCCAATTTTTCTGGCCACGGACAGCATCTCCTGCACGCCCCTGTCGTTTTTCTGAAAATTCTGCACCACCAAATTAATTGTATGTGCAAAACATGGGACGTGCTGGAATTTGCCCACATGTAATGCACGCACAATATCGGTGGCGTTGTCCGATATAAAAAATCCCCAGGAGAGTCCAATTGAGGTAAGCCAATCTGCGATGATGTTCCTCAGTTTCCGTAAGAGGTTGTCAGCTGTGTGTCTCTTATGGAAAGCGGTGATACAAAGCATAGCCTGCCTAGGAACGAGTTGGCGTTTGCGAGATGCTGCTACTGGTGCCGCCGCTGTTGTTGCTGAGGGAAGCAATACATCTACCCAGTGGGCTGTCACAGTCATATAGTCCTGAGTCTGCCCTACTCCACTTGTCCACATGTCTGTGGTTAAGTGGACAGTGGGTACAACTGCATTTTTTAGGACACTGAGGACACTTTTTCTGAGGTCTGTGTACATTCTCGGTATCGCCTGCCTAGAGAAGTGGAACCTAGATGGGATTTGGTACCGGGGACACACTACCTCAAGCAATTCTCTAAGTCCCTGTGAACTAACGGTGGATACCGGACGCACGTCTAACACCTACATAGTTGTCAAGTTATCCGCTTTGCAACAGGATGACTGCTGTGATATTTCATCTTCCTCGCAAAGGACTGTTGGACAGTCAATTGCTTAATGGAAGTAGTACAAGTGGTCTTCTGACTTCCCCTCTGGGATGACGATCGACTCCCAGCAGCAACAACAGCAGCGCCAGCAGCAGTAGGCGTTACACTCAAGGATACATCGGAGGAATCCCAGTTAGGAGAGGACTCGTCAGACTTGCCAGTGACATGACCTGCAGGACTATTGGCGTTCCTGTCTAAGGAGGAAATTGACACTGAGGGAGTTGGTGGTGTGGTTTGCAGGAGCTTGGGTACAAGAAGAAGAAGGGATTTAGTTGTCAGTGGACTTTTTCCGCTGTCACCAAAAGTTTTTGAACTTGTCAATGACTTCTGATGAATGCGCTCCAGGTGACGTATAAGGGAGGATGTTCCTAGGTGGTTAACGTCCTTACCCCTACTTATTACAGCTTGACAAAGGCAACACACGGCTTGACACCTGTTGTCCGCATTTGTATTTTGACCAGGCATGTCAATGGCCTTATTCATCCCACAGACAACAGGTGTCTCCCCGGGTGCCTGACTTAAACAAACCACCTAACCATCAGAATCCTCCTTGTCAATTTCCTCCCCAGCGCCAGCAACACCCATATCCTCATCCTGCTGTACTTTAACAGTGACATCTTCAATTTGAATATCAGGATCTGGACTGTGGGTGCTCCTTCCAGCACTTGCAGGGGGCGTGCAAATGGTGGAAGGAGCCACCTCTTCCCGTCCAGTGTTGGGAAGTTCAGGCATCGCACCCGCCGACACATTTGGACTCTCCTTGGGGATTTGTGATTTAGAACGCCCAATTCTTTGCTGTGCTTTTGCCAGCTTAACTCTTTTCATTTTCCTAATGGGAGGATGAGTGCTTCCATCCTCATGTGAAACTGAACCACTAGTCATGAGGAACATAGGAGAGGGCCTTAGCCGTTCCTTGCCACTCCGTGTCGTAAATGGCATATTGGCAAGTTTACGCTTCTCCTCAGACGATTTTAATTTAGATTTTTGGGTCATTTTACTGAACTTTTGCTTTTTAGATTTTACATGCTTTCTACTATGACATTGGGCATCGGCCTTGGCAGACGACGTTGATGGCATTTCATCATCTCTGCCATGACTAGTGGCAGCAGCTTCAGCACTAGGTGGAAGTGGATCTTGATCTTTCCCTATTTTACCCTCCAAATTTTTGTTCTCCATTTTTTAATGTGTGGAATTATATGCCAGTAATATATCTGGAATTAGACGGCAGTAATGTCTGGAATTAGATACCACTAGATAGATACCAGATACCACTGTGACTGGAATGATGATGACCTATGCACAGTGACAGGACACTACCACAGCACCCTACAGCAGCAAGATGCAGCACAAGACACTGGACTAGTATTAGTAATGTACTGTAGTATTACTGAGCACAACAATGCAGCACAAGACATTGAGCACTGATGATGATACTACTGAGAAGAACTGACACTGAGCAGCAAGATGCAGCACAAGACACTGGACTAGTATATTAGTAATGTACTGTAGTATTACTGAGCACCACAATGCAGCACAAGACAATGAGCAGGAGTGTCTGGGCGAACGCTGGGTGTGTTTGTGACGTCAAACCAGGAACGACAAGCACTGAACTGATCGCAGGTGCCGAGTAAGTGTGGAGCTACTCAGAAACTGCTAAGAGGTGTCTATTCGCTATTTTGCTAATCTTTCGTTCGCAATTTTGATAAGCTAAGATTCACTCCCAGTAGGCGGCGGCTTAGCGTATGCAAAGCTGCTAAAAGCAGCTTGCGAGCGAACAACTCGGAATGACCCCCATGGTTTTTCCCAATTGCTAACAAACTTGCTGCTGCGATCAACTTAGAATTACCCCCAATGAGCAGTGATACTGAGCCCTGATGATGATTAGTGATGAGCACCGGAAATTTTTCGGGTTTTGTGTTTTGGTTTTGGGTTCGGTTCCGCGGCCGTGTTTTGGGTTCGAACGCGTTTTGGCAAAACCTCACCGATTTTTTTTTGTCGGATTCGGGTGTGTTTTGGATTCGGGTGTTTTTTTCAAAAAACCCTAAAAAACAGCTTAAATCATAGAATTTGGGGGTCATTTTGATCCCAAAGTATTATTAACCTCAATAACCATAATTTCCACTCATTTTCAGTCTATTCTGAACACCTCACACCTCACAATATTATTTTTAGTCCTAAAATTTGCACCGAGGTCGCTGGATGGCTAAGCTAAGCAACCCAAGTGGCCGACACAAACACCTGGCCCATCTAGGAGTGGCACTGCAGTGTCACGCAGGATGGCCCTTCCAAAAAACACTCCCCAAACAGCACATGACGCAAAGAAAAAAAGAGGTGCAATGAGGTAGCTGTGTGAGTAAGCTAAGCGACCCTAGTGGCCGACACAAACACCTGGCCCATCTAGGAGTGGCACTGCAGTGTCACGCAGGATGGCCCTTCCAAAAAACACCCCCCAAACAGCACATGACGCAAAGAAAAATGAAAGAAAAAAGAGGTGCAAGATGGAATTGTCCTTGGGCCCTCCCACCCACCCTTATGTTGTATAAACAGGACATACACACTTTAACCAACCCATCATTTCAGTGACAGGGTCTGCCACACGACTGTGACTGAAATGACGGGTTGGTTTGGACCCCCACCAAAAAAGAAGCAATTAATCTCTCCTTGCACAAACTGGCTCTACAGAGGCAAGATGTCCACCTCATCATCATCCTCCGATATATCACCGTGTACATCCTCCTCCTCACAGATTATCAATTCGTCCCCACTGGAATCCACCATCTCAGCTCCCTGTGTACTACTTTGTGGAGGCAATTGCTGCTGGTCAATGTCTCCACGGAGGAATTGATTATAATTCATTTTAATGAACATCATCTTCTCCACATTTTCTGGATGTAACCTCGTACGCCGATTGCTGACAAGGTGAGCGGCGGCACTAAACACTCTTTCGGAGTACACACTTGTGGGAGGGCAACTTAGGTAGAATAAAGCCAGTTTGTGCAAGGGCCTCCAAATTGCCTCTTTTTCCTGCCAGTATAAGTACGGACTGTCTGACATGCCTACTTGGATGCGGTCACTCATATAATCCTCCACCATTCTTTCAATGGGGAGAGAATCATATGCAGTGACAGTAGACGACATGTCCGTAATCGTTGTCAGGTCCTTCAGTCCGGACCAGATGTCAGCATCAGCAGTCGCTCCAGACTGCCCTGCATCACCGCCAGCGGGTGGGCTCGGAATTCTGAGCCTTTTCCTCGCACCCCCAGTTGCGGGAGAATGTGAAGGAGGAGATGTTGACAGGTCGCGTTCCGCTTGACTTGACAATTTTGTCACCAGCAGTTCTTTGAACCCCAGCAGACTTGTGTCTGCCGGAAAGAGAGATCCAAGGTAGGTTTTAAATCTAGGATCGAGCACGGTGGCCAAAATGTAGTGCTCTGATTTCAACAGATTGACCACCCGTGAATCCTTGTTAAGCGAATTAAGGGCTCCATCCACAAGTCCCACATGCCTAGCGGAATCGCTCTGTGTTAGCTCCTCCTTCAATGTCTCCAGCTTCTTCTGCAAAAGCCTGATGAGGGGAATGACCTGACTCAGGCTGGCAGTGTCTGAACTGACTTCACGTGTGGCAAGTTCAAAAGGTTGCAGAACCTTGCACAGCGTTGAAATCATTCTCCACTGCGCTTGAGACAGGTGCATTCCACCTCCTATATCGTGCTCAGTTGTATAGGCTTGAATGGCCTTTTGCTGCTCCTCCAACCTCTGAAGCATATAGAGGGTTGAATTCCACCTCGTTACCACTTCTTGCTTCAGATGATGGCAGGGCAGGTTCAGGCGTTTTTGGTGGTGCTCCAGTCTTCTGTACGTGGTGCCTGTACGCCGAAAGTGTCCCGCAATTCTTCTGGCCACCGACAGCATCTCTTGCACGCCCCTCTCGTTTTTTAAATAATTCTGCACCACCAAATTCAAGGTATGTGCAAAACATGGGACGTGCTGGAATTTGCCCATATTTAATGCACACACAATATTGCTGGCGTTGTCCGATGCCACAAATCCACAGGAGAGTCCAATTGGGGTAAGCCATTCTGCGATGATCTTCCTCAGTTGCCGTAAGAGGTTTTTAGCTATGTGCGTATTCTGGAAAGCGGTGATACAAAGCGTAGCCTGCCTAGGAAAGAGTTGGCGTTTGCGAGATGCTGCTACTGGTGCCGCCGCTGCTGTTCTTGCGGCGGGAGTCCATACATCTACCCAGTGGGCTGTCACAGTCATATAGTCCTGAGCCTTCCCTGCTCCACTTGTCCACATGTCCGTGGTTAAGTGGACATTGGGTACAACTGCATTTTTTAGGACACTGGTGAGTCTTTTTCTGAGGTCTGTGTACATTTTCGGTATCGCCTGCCTAGAGAAATGGAACCTAGATGGTATTTGGTACCGGGGACACAGTACCTCCAACAAGTCTCTAGTTGCCTCTGCAGTAATGATGGATACCGGAACCACGTTTCTCACCGCCCAGGATGCCAAGGCCTCAGTTATCCGCTTTGCAGCAAAATGACTGCTGTGATATTTCATCTTCCTCGCAAAGGACTGTTGGACAGTCAATTGCTTGGTGGAAGTAGTAAAAGTGGGCTTACGAGTACGACTTCCCCTCTGGGATGACCATCGACTCCCAGCAGCAACAACAGCAGCGCCAGCAGCAGTAGGCGTTACACGCAAGGATGCATCGGAGGAATCCCATGCAGGAGAGGACTCGTCAGAATTGCCAGTGACATGGCCTGCAGGACTATTGGCATTCCTGGGGAAGGAGGAAATTGACACTGAGGGAGTTGGTGGGGTGGTTTGCGTGAGCTTGGTTACAAGAGGAAGGGATTTACTGGTCAGTGGACTGCTTCCGCTGTCGCCCAAAGTTTTTGAACTTGTCACTGACTTATTATGAATGCGCTGCAGGTGACGTATAAGGGAGGATGTTCCGAGGTGGTTAACGTCCTTACCCCTACTTATTACAGCTTGACAAAGGCAACACACGGCTTGACAAATGTTGTCCGCATTTCTGTTGAAATACTTCAACACCGAAGAGCTGATTTTTTTGGTATTTTCACCAGGCATGTCAATGGCCCTATTCCTCCCACGGACAACAGGTGTCTCCCCGGGTGCCTGACTTAAACAAACCACCTCACCATCAGAATCCTCCTGGTCAATTTCCTCCCCAGCGCCAGCAACACCCATATCCTCCTCATCCTGGTGTACTTCAACACTGACATCTTCAATCTGACTATCAGGAACTGGACTGCGGGTGCTCCTTCCAGCACTTGCAGGGGGCGTGCAAATGGTGGAAGGCGCATGCTCTTCACGTCCAGTGTTGGGAAGGTCAGGCATCGCAAACGACACAATTGGACTCTCCTTGTGGATTTGTGATTTCGTAGAACGCACAGTTCTTTGCTGTGCTTTTGCCAGCTTGAGTCTTTTAATTTTTCTAGCGAGAGGCTGAGTGCTTCCATCCTCATGTGAAGCTGAACCACTAGCCATGAACATAGGCCAGGGCCTCAGCCGTTCCTTGCCACTCCGTGTGGTAAATGGCATATTGGCAAGTTTACGCTTCTCCTCCGACAATTTTATTTTAGATTTTTGAGTCCTTTTTTTACTGATATTTGGTGTTTTGGATTTTACATGCTCTGTACTATGACATTGGGCATCGGCCTTGGCAGACAACGTTGCTGGCATTTCATCGTCTCGGCCATGACTAGTGGCAGCAGCTTCAGCACGAGGTGGAAGTCGATCTTGATCTTTCCCTATTTTTGGAACCTCAACATTTTTTTTGTTCTCCATATTTTAATAGGCACAACTAAAAGGCACCTCAGGTAAACAATGGAGATGGATGGATACTAGTATACTTATGGATGATGAGCGACTGCCGACACAGAGGTAGCTACAGCCGTGGACTACCGTACTGTGTCTGCTGCTAATATAGACTGGATGATAATGAGATAAAATTAAAATATATATATATATCACACTAGTACTGCAGCCGGACAGGTATATATTATGTAATGACGGACCTGCTGGACACTGTCTGTCAGCACTGCAGACTCCTAAAGTAAGCTACTAGTATCAAGAAGATAGAAAAAAAAAAAACACGGGTAGGTGGTATACAATTATGGATGGACGAGCGACTGCCGACACAGAGGTAGCTACAGCCGTGGACTACCGTACTGTGTCTGCTGCTAATATAGACTGGATGATAATGAGATAAAATTAAAATATATATATATATCACACTAGTACTGCAGCCGGACAGGTATATATTATGTAATGACGGACCTGCTGGACACTGTCTGTCAGCACTGCAGACTCCTAAAGTAAGCTACTAGTATCAAGAAGATAGAAAAAACAAAACAAAACCACGGGTAGGTGGTATACAATTATGGATGGACGAGCGACTGCCGACACAGAGGTAGCTACAGCCGTGGACTACCGTACTGTGTCTGCTGCTAATATAGACTGGATGATAATGAGATAAAATTAAAATATATATATATCACACTAGTACTGCAGCCGGACAGGTATATATTATGTAATGACGGACCTGCTGGACACTGTCTGCAGAATGCGTTTATAAAAACACCACACGACGAGTGTTTAACTTTTTCAGGCAGACAATCACAATATACTGGTGGTCAGCAGACAATCACAATATACTGGTGGTCAGTGGTCACTGGTCAGTCACACTGGCAGTGGCACTCTGGCAGCAAAAGTGTGCACTTTACTTAAAATATGTACTCCTGCTATAACTGCTCCCCAGTCTCCCCCACAATTAAGCTGTGTGAGCAGTGAGCACTCAGCACAGTCAGATAATGATATACAGTATTACATATGATGCAGCACACTGGGCTGAGCACAGATATGGTATGTGACTGTGTCACACTGTGTATCGTTTTTTTTCAGGCAGAGAACGGATTAATTAAACTGGTGGTGGTCACTGGTCACTGGTCACACTATCAGCAAGTAGTACTCCGTCCTAAGCAGACAATCACAATATACTGGTGGTCAGTGTGGTCACTGGTCAGTCACACTGGCAGTGTGGCACTCTGGCAGCAAAAGTGTGCACTGTACTTAAAATATATTATTTATGTACTCCTGCTCTAACTGCTCCCCAGTCTCCCCCACAATTAAGCTGTGTGAGCAGTGAGCACTCAGCACAGTCAGATAATGATATACAGTATTACATATGATGCAGCACACTGGGCTGAGCACAGATATGGTATGTGACTGTGTCACACTGTGTATCGTTTTTTTTCAGGCAGAGAACGGATTAATTAAACTGGTGGTGGTCACTGGTCACTGGTCACACTATCAGCAAGTAGTACTCCGTCCTAAGCAGACAATCACAATATACTGGTGGTCAGTGTGGTCACTGGTCAGTCACACTGGCAGTGTGGCACTCTGGCAGCAAAAGTGTGCACTGTACTTAAAATATATTATTTATGTACTCCTGCTCTAACTGCTCCCCAGTCTCCCCCACAATTAAGCTGTGTGAGCAGTGAGCACTCAGCACAGTCAGATAATGATATACAGTATTACATATGATGCAGCACACTGGGCTGAGCACAGATATGGTATGTGACTGTGTCACACTGTGTATCGTTTTTTTTCAGGCAGAGAACGGATTAATTAAACTGGTGGTCAATGGTCACTGGTCACACTATCAGCAAGTAGTAGTACTCCAGTCCTAATATGCTCCCCAAAATTAGTAAATAGTGTCTCTAACTCTCTACTCTCTTCTTTATAAACGGAGAGGACGCCAGCCACGTCCTCTCCCTATCAATCTCAATGCACGTGTGAAAATGGCGGCGACGCGCGGCTCCTTATATAGAATCCGAGTCTCGCGATAGAATACGAGCCTCACGAGAATCCGACAGCGGGATGATGACGTTCGGGCGTGCTCGGGATGCAGTATATATACTATATAATAATATAGTATATATACTGCATCACTCTTAAAAATATATATTTTTTAATTTAAGAGGAACTTTTTCTTTTAATTCGTCTTCTTTTTTCTATAATAGTCAGGAATACACTCAAAATATGGCTGCTTGGGGTGCATATTGTGTATATACTGTGATTACAGGACAGACCCCAAAGTACCCAGCCAGCAGCCAGAGCTGGCTCCAGGCCTACTAGCACCCTGAGCGAGATCTTTTGAAGTACCCTCTGCTTTCCCCAATGTGTGCGCGCTCCTAGGAAAGTGGACCTGGCCTCGCAACTATATATTTTGTGTTAGCAAATTACAAATATATATACTGTATTATCACCGCCCCCTACACACACACAATTGGTAGACTTACACATAATGCCCACATTAGTGCTCCTTACACCTAATGCCCCCACAGAGGCGGAACTACCGGCAGTGCAAGCAGTGCGTTGCACTGGGGCCCGCCTCTGTCCAGGGGCCCAAGCATGTAATGAGTCAAACTGACTCATTACATGCCGCTGAGCGCTGCGGGCAACCGCTGCCCGCAGCGCACAGCCGCCCGGAGAGGAGAGGAGCAGCGGCACTGACGGGGGAAGGAGGAGGAGGGAGGTGAAGGAGGGAGCCGCAGCAGCGCTTTGTTACTGGTGGAGGCGCTGCTGCTGCCCCTCTGCTTCACTATAGGCTGTCTTCCGAGAACAGCCTATAGGGAAGCAGAGGGGCAGCAGCAGC
Source organism: Pseudophryne corroboree (assembly GCF_028390025.1). Taxonomy (NCBI): domain Eukaryota; kingdom Metazoa; phylum Chordata; class Amphibia; order Anura; family Myobatrachidae; genus Pseudophryne; species Pseudophryne corroboree. The sequence goes on from NC_086444.1 coordinate 1,139,580,345, forward strand.
AGCGCCTCCACCAGTAACAAAGCGCTGCTGCGGCTCCCTTCTTCACCTCCGTCCTCCACTTCCTCTACTGCCCGGGAATCGTCTGACGCGGCTGCACCGAGGAGCCTGAGCCGGCGGAGAGGGTAAGTATAATTCTTCTTTCTTTCTTTTTCTCTTTTTCTTTCTCTTTCTTTCTTTCTTGGGCCTGCCTGCTGCTATGTGTAAAAATGGGGGACTGCCTGCCGCTATGTGTAAAAAGGGGAATCAGCCTGCCGCAATGTGTAAAAAGGGGGGACTGCCTGACGTAATGTGTAAAAAGGGGGAATCAGCCTGCCGCAATGTGTAAAAAGGGGGGACTGCCTGACGTAATGTGTAAAAAGGGGGAATCAGCCTGCCGCAATGTGTAAAAAGGGGGGACTGCCTGACGTAATGTGTAAAAAGGGGGAATCAGCCTGCCGCAATGTGTAAAAATGGGGGACTGCCTGCCGCTATGTGTAAAAAGGGGTAATCTGCCTGCCGCTCTGTGTAAAAAGGGGTAATCTGCCTGCCGCAATGTGTAAAAATGTAGTGCCAGTTAGAAGTAATGCCCCCACAATACTGCCACTTTCCCTCCTAGTCCCTCTCACCTGGGTCCTGTGTGCACAGCCGCCGGCGGGAGAGTGCAGCAGCCACTAGGAGGACTCCTGTAGCACTGCCAGCACCTTACCTGCCCAGTACTTACAGGGGTGAGCTGCTCATGGATGATTTACCTCAGCTCTGTTGCTTTCTCCGGGGGCAGAGACATGCTGGCAGCGGATGGTGAGCTATGCGGGGGATGATGTGCCTGGTGCGGGGCAGCGCACGCACTGGTGGCTATACAGTCACTATGTTATAGTAGTACACAGGAGTCACGCATCGTCTGCTAGGAGCTCATCATTCTATTCCAGCTGCCAGGCCCCATTCCTTGAGTACATGTACCGAAGTCTCCCTTTTAGGCACTCTAGATATGACTGTTGTATGTAAACCCTTACTAACGCACATGCAGGGGAAGGGGGGGGGGGGGTTCTGAGTACCCACAGTATAAACCCCCCCTGCCCGCTGATCCATCGCTGCAGCTGAACGATTTTTTTTATTTGATGGCGCTCTGAATGATCAACTGTGGCAGTGAGTGAGCTACCACGCATGTACAGCAGCTCTTCATACAGTACATCAACAGACAGAAATGGCTGGCTGACTTTAGGGGGAGCTGCAGCGACAGCACACAGCTCTTCCCAAGCAATTTCTTCTTATGGGGCTTTGAGAGCTCTTTTCCTCCATGCTGATGACGTAAGGTGGTACCAGCATCAAATGCTGTGTGTGGCCACGAAGCATGCGGGGATGCCGGGTGCCTGGGTCATCTTTTTCAAGTTTATTTGCAGCAACAGCAGTGTGTCTGGTGTTTACAGCATACAATATTTGCTGTGCAGTTATGTGGGGAAGGGGGTGTCTCTATATGATGACAGCATTCTATATATTTGATGCTGTAAATATGCTTGTGTATGTGTGGAGGGGGGAGGGTCTAGTCTGTGTTGGCAGCAGTCTGTGTTTGCTTTGGTGTATGTGTGTGCGTGTATGTGTGTGCGTGTGTGCGTGTGTGTGTGTGTGGTCTAATAAATTAGGGCAGCAGCCTGTGTTTGCTGTGGTGCATATGGGTGGGATGGCGTATGGGGTCGGGGGAGCATATACATGGCACGGACACACAGAAACCCCCCTATAAAAATCCTGCGTTTGCCCCTGCCTTATGTGTGTGTATGGGTGACTCCAGGGTACTGTCACTGTGCGTACTGTGCAGCGCCTGGAGATAGGTGGGCGCTACTGAGGCTGCTACTTGAGAGGAGGAGAGCGCTGGCTGCCGCTGCATAATGCACTCCCAGCTCCGGGATTACCACTGCTGCCGCCTCCAGGTCTACCGCCGCTAATTATCTGCTAATTAACTGCTGCTGCACTTTGCTCTCCGGCCTCCGCGGCACTGCCAGCTGGGGGGTAACGGAGAGCACCGGGCGCGGGCTGCTCCTGTCAGGAAGGCTCACATCACCACCAGCAGGACAAGAGTCAGGGGGAATCAAGAGAGGGGAGCCTTGTTCTGCCACCTCGTATCTCTGATTGGACTAGTGGATCCAGCACTGGATTCGCTGTCCAATTACATGTGCCTTGCTGGCAGGGGCATGCTTTGATGTGGGCTAAAAGCCCATCACTGTCAAAAAGGCACATGTATAAGTGTTGCTTTCAATGCTTTTTTCAATGGGTTTTACAGCCCAGCAGGGACGTGCAGTCAGGGGAGGCAGGGGAGGCAGTGCCTCCCCTGTCATTAATGATTACAGTAATACAAAGAAGATACAAATGACACATATTCTGTGTAATAAGTATCTGCTTTACATTATTCTAATAATTTTAAGGCATTAAATTAGTTTGGGAGGCACTGATAGCAAGTGCCTCCTGTTAACAACGGTAACGGGGATAGAGCAGGTGGGCGGGGCCGAGCACTGGGCTGTAAATGCCCATTGAAAAATGCAGTGAAAGCGGCACTTCAACATGAGCCTCGTTGACAGGGACGGGCATCCCCTACCAGCGAGGCACATGTGTTTGGACAGCGGATCCAGTGCTGGATCCGCTGTCCAATCACACATACTAGGCGCCAGAACAAGGCTCCCCTCTCTTCATTCTCCCTGACTCATCTCTTGTGTTGCTGGGGCCTGGGTGATGTGAGCCTTCCTGACCCGTGCTCCCCATTTTACCTAGCAGCTGACAGCAGCGGATCATCAGCGGCGGTGGCGGAGGTAAGCCTGGAGTGCATTGTGCAGTGGCAGGCAGGCGCTCTCTTCCTCCTTTCAGGTAACAGCCTCAGCAGCATCGGCGCCTGCTGCACTCTTCCGCCGGCGGCTCTACACACAAGCTGCTGGGGATGTACTGGAGAAGCCAGTGCATCCCCAGCCATTGAACTCACCACACGTCACTGCTGCCCAGTGCTCGGCGCCGCCCACCGGCTCTATCTCCGTCACCGTTGTCAACGGGAGCCAATTGCTATAAGTGCCTCCCAAACTAATTTCATGTCTTAAAATGATTAGAACACTATAAAGAAGATACTTACAGATGGGTCCACGTTTATCTTGACCTTTAATAGGATTAACTGAGCCAGGTCAGTCAGACTTAATCCCCTGCTGTAATGACTTAATACTCTGATGTATTGTTCTCTGTATTGTATTGCAGCTGAGAACAATAGATGAATGGTTTATGTTAATAAACCATGGTGTGCCTAGGCGCAGCAAAGAAGTCAAGATAAATATGGACTAGTGATGAGCGGGTTCGGTTCCTCGGAAACCGAACCCACCCGAACTTCACCCATTTTACACGGGTCAGAGGCATACTCGGATTCTCCCGTATGGCTCGGTTAACCCGAGCGCACCCGAACGTCATCATCCCGCTGTCGGATTCTCGCGAGATTCGGATTCTATATAAGCAGCCGCGCGTCGCCGCCATTTTCACTCGTGCATTGGAAATGTTAGGGAGAGGACGTGGCTGGCGTCCTCTCCGTTATTGTTGAACTTAATTGTGCATTATTGCTTAATTGTGGGGAGGGCTGGGGAGCAGCTGTATAATATAGGAGGAGAACAGTGCAGAGTTTTGCTGATCAGTGACCACCAGTTATCCGTTCTCTGCCTGAAAAAAACACTCCTTATCTGTGCTCAGTGTGCTGCATATATCTGTGCTCACACTGCTTAATTGTGGGGACTGGGGAGCAGCTGTATTATATAGCAGGAGTACAGTGCAGAGTTTTGCTGACAGTGACCACCAGTATACGTTGTCTGCCTGAAAAACACTCCATATCTGTGCTTAGTGTGCTGCTTTATTGTGGGGACTGGGGACCACCAGTATAATTGTCACGATCCGGGTATCTGGACGCCATTTCTTACCCATCAGATGCCTCCTAAGGCTGGCTCAGCGCTCCAGGACCGGATTCCATCTGTTATCCTGATGTGTACATTCCTGTATCCTCTCCTGTCACTCTGGGACGCTGTCACAGTAAACGCCATATTACACCTGGCATGGCGTCTCCCGCGGCCTCCGCCGCCGTCCCTGAACTTCTGCATGCAGAGTGTCTGAGTGGCGATTACGTCAGCCGCGGCCTCCGCTGTGTCCGCGTGGTTGGATGTGCATCTGTCAGCCTGGCGCCTCCTGTCTCCGGTGGCCGGCGCCGCCATTACTGTTTTCATTACCACATGGATTACAAACCAAACTTCCCTCCAAGTGTCTGCATGGGCGCAGCCATCTTGGATTCTGTCAGCTGATCATTTCCACCAATCTGTTCTCAGTATTGATAATCTGCATAATTGCCTAGCCAATCCCTTCCTTGCTGCAGGTATAAATACACTGTGCCTGAGCAAGGAAGGCGTCAGTGCTTTGGTTGTCAAACCTAGTTCCTGTTTGTCTCTCTCCTGTGATTGTCTTCCAGGTTCCAGCTCCTGTCTCAAGACTTCCACCATAGAGACCCGCACCAGCATTCCACCTGCGGTGTAGCCTGACTCTCCAATCCATTGTGGATTCATCTGTTTCCAGCTACAACATTACCTGCTTCCAGCTCAGCTTCCAGCAGAGTACAGCTTCCCTTAAAGGGCCGGTGTCCTTTCTACACTTTACCACTCTCCACCGGTATTATTATTTCTCCGCTCTCAAATTCTACATTTCAGTTCATATTTCATCGCTCCCAAGTTCATTTATTATTTAACTGGTTCCAGCCAGTATCCACTCCGTGCTAACAACAGTCTGGTTCCAGCCAGTATCCACAGCAGCTGTTTTATCTTCAGCAACCCAGCTTTTCCTGGAACACCAGCTGGCACAATCCTGGGTTATCTCCATTGCTACAGTCGGGCCTGGTAAGGACTTTCCATCTAGAAGATCATAAGAACTATCTCACACTACCAGTGCCCTGTGGCTTCTGCCATCCTGTAGTACCCAGGAACTGTATTTATTCTTTGCTGACTTTTACGTTTTCTTTTACTGCTGCTGTGTTGCGGAGTTGTCATAATAAACATCATTGACTTTTATCCAAGTTGTCGTGGTCACGCCTTCGGGCAGTTATTATTCATGTTACTTACATGTCCAGGGGTCTGATACAACCTCCCAGGTTCCGGTACATCTCAGCCCCTACAACTGAGGCTGCCTCCCGTCAGCTCAGGCCCTCAGTTGTGACAGTAAGCACTGACCTAATGAATCCAGCCGGAGACCAGGATCAAGCGGCCAGGCCGATGCAAGAACTGGCAGCCCGACTAGAACATCAGGAGGTTGCACAGGGCCACATCATCCGCTGTCTCCAGGATCTCTCTACTCGGCTGGATGGGATTCAGACAACTCTCCGTGGATCAGGCGCGTCGGGTGCGTCAACCACAGTGACTCCAGCTATAACCCCACCCACCTTACCCATTTCTGCTCCATGTCTTCATCTTCCAACGCCAGCAAAATTTGACGGATCTCCAAGATTCTGCAGGGGATTTCTCAACCAGTGTGAGATTCAGTTTGAGCTACAACCTGGCAATTTTTCCAGTGACCGTACAAAAATTGCCTACATTATTTCTCTTCTCAGTGGCTCAGCCCTTGATTGGGCATCACCGTTATGGGAGAGGTCCGACACCCTGCTATCTTCCTACACTGCCTTCGTGTCAACATTCAGGCGCATCTTCGACGAGCCAGGCCGGGTAACCTCAGCTTCATCCGAGATTCTCCGTTTACACCAGGGGTCACGTACTGTAGGACAATATCTGATACAGTTCCAGATCCTGGCATCCGAACTGGCATGGAACGACGAGGCCCTGTATGCTGCATTCTGGCATGGCTTATCTGAGCGTATTAAAGATGAGTTAGCTACCAGAGACTTACCTTCTAAGTTAGATGAGCTAATCTCACTCTGCACGAAAGTTGATTTACGTTTCAGAGAGAGAGCAACTGAGCGTGGAAGATCATCTGCTCCAAAATCTTCTGCTCCTCCTCCTCGTCAACTGTCACCATCTAAAGATGAGCCCATGCAACTTGGCCGTTCCCGTTTAACTCCTGCTGAGCGCCGAAGACGTCTCTCCGAGTTTCTCTGTCTCTATTGTGCAGCTCCGTCTCACACCATTAATGCCTGTCCCAAACGTCCGGGAAACTCCAAATCCTAGCTCGCCAAGGAGAGGGCCGGCTAGGAGTAATGATCTCCTCTCCATCTCCTCAAGATTATAATCTCCCAGTCTCGCTTCAAGTTGCTCAACGTTATCGGAACGTCATTGCCCTCCTTGATTCCGGAGCAGCTGGGAACTTTATTACCGAAGCCTATGTTAAACGGTGGTCCCTACCCACCGAGAGACTTCCTTCGTCCATTTCTTTAACTGCCGTGGATGGCAGCAAAATTTTTGATGCAGTTATTTCTTTAAGGACTCTACCAGTTCGTCTGAGAGTGGGAGTTCTTCATTCCGAACTTATTTCTTTTTTAGTGATTCCAAGAGCCACACATCCTGTGGTCCTGGGCCTTCCATGGCTCCGTCTTCACAATCCTACAATTGATTGGACGACTACGCAAATCCTGGCATGGGGTTCCTCCTGTGCTGAGACATGTTTGTTTAAAGTATTGCCTGTCTGTTCTTCCTCCCCCAGGTCGTCTGATGTTCCACCTCCTCCATATCAAGATTTCACGGATGTGTTCAGTAAAGCTTCTGCTGATATCCTTCCTCCTCATAGAGAATGGGACTGTCCGATTGATCTCGTTCCAGGGAAGGTTCCACCTCGAGGCCGAACTTATCCGTTGTCTCTGCCTGAGACGCATTCTATGAAGGAATATATTAAAGAGAACCTAGCAAAGGGGTTCATTCGACCTTCTTCTTCTCCAGCCGGCGCAGGCTTCTTTTTTGTAAAAAAGAAAGATGGTGGTCTGCGGCCGTGCATCGACTACAGAGGTTTGAACGACATTACCATCAAGAACCGTTATCCTTTACCCCTGATTACTGAGCTCTTTGACAGAGTTAGCGGAGCTACCATCTTTACAAAGCTGGACTTGCGAGGTGCATACAATCTCATCCGGATCCGTGAGGGTGACGAGTGGAAGACCGCCTTTAACACCCGTGACGGACATTATGAGTACCTCGTCATGCCCTTCGGATTGAGCAATGCTCCAGCTGTCTTCCAGCATTTTGTCAATGAGATCTTCAGAGACATTCTATACCGTCATGTCGTGGTCTATCTAGACGATATCCTCATTTTTGCCAACGATTTAGAGGAACATCGTTTTTGGGTTAAAGAGGTTCTGTCCCGTCTCCGTGTCAATCATCTCTATTGCAAATTAGAAAAATGCGTCTTTGAAGTCAAGTCCATTCCGTTTCTAGGGTACATTGTGTCCGGTTCCGGACTAGAGATGGATCCTGAGAAACTACAAGCAATCCAAAATTGTCCGGTACCCTTAACCCTCAAAGGGGTCCAGAGGTTCTTAGGGTTCGCCAACTATTACCGAAAGTTTATACGAGACTTTTCCACCATTGTGGCGCCTATTACTGCTTTCACTAAGAAGGGTGCTAACCCGTCCAAGTGGTCTGAAGAAGCCATGCAAGCATTTCATCTTTTAAAACAAAGGTTCATCTCTGCGCCTGTTCTGAAACAGCCTGACATCGACTCTCCTTTCATCTTAGAGGTGGATGCCTCCTCCGTTGGAGTAGGAGCGGTGTTATCTCAGAGGGCTAAAGATGGCCATTTACACCCTTGCAGTTTCTTCTCCCGGAAGTTCTCCCCAGCTGAGCGCAACTATGCCATTGGCGACCAGGAGTTGCTAGCCATCAAGCTCGCTCTAGAAGAGTGGAGGTATCTGTTGGAGGGAGCTTCTCATTCAATCACCATACTTACAGACCACAAGAACCTTTTATACCTGAAGGGCGCACAATGTCTCAACCCTCGTCAGGCCAGATGGGCACTTTTCTTTTCCAGGTTTGACTTTAAACTCCAGTTCTGTCCGGGCTCTCAGAATCGCAAGGCCGATGCCCTTTCCCGCTCATGGGAGCAAGAAAATGAGTCAGAGTCTTCAGACAAGCATCCTATTATAAATCCGTTGGCATTCTCCACGGTAGGGATGGACTCTACGCCCCCATCAGGGAAAAGTTTTGTGAAGCCGATGCTAAGGAAGAAGCTCATGCATTGGGCCCATGCTTCCCGTTTTGCCGGACATACAGGTATCCAAAAAACCCTGGAGTTTATCTCTAGGTCCTATTGGTGGCCAACTCTGAAAAAGGACGTCTTGGAGTTTATTGCATCTTGCCCAAAGTGTGCCCAACATAAAGTATCCCGCCAGTCGCCTGCGGGGCAACTGGTTCCACTATCCGTTCCCCGTCGACCATGGACCCACTTGTCGATGGATTTCATTACAGACTTACCCATGTGCAACAAGTTCAATACCATCTGGGTGGTAGTTGACCGGTTCACCAAGATGGCACACTTCATTCCTCTCACCGGTCTTCCGTCAGCTTCCAAGTTGGCTCAAGTATTCATACAAGAGATCTTCCGACTCCACGGTCTTCCTGAAGAAATTATCTCAGATCGAGGAGTTCAATTCACAGCCAAATTCTGGCGAAGTTTATGTCAAGTCCTCCAAGTCAAGCTAAAGTTTTCCACGGCTTACCATCCTCAGACCAATGGTCAAACCGAGAGGGTGAATCAGGACTTGGAGGCCTTCCTCCGCATCTATGTGTCCTCCTCTCAAGATGACTGGGTTCAATTACTTCCCTGGGCCGAGTTCTGTCATAACAACCAGTATCATTCTTCATCTGCTTCAACACCATTCTTCACTAACTTTGGATTCCACCCTAAAGTCCCTGAGTTCCAACCGCTTCCAGCAACTTCTGTTCCCGCAGTGGATATCACCTTGCATCAGTTTGCCAATATCTGGAAGAGCGTACGATCAGCTCTGCTCAAGGCATCGTTCAGGTACAAGAAGTTTGCGGATAAGAAGCGTCGAGCAGTTCCTGCTCTCAAGGTGGGTGATCGGGTATGGTTATCCACGAAGAATTTGAGGTTAAGAGTTCCCAGTATGAAGTTTGCACCTCGCTATATCGGTCCTTTCAAGATTGAACAAGTCATCAATCCTGTTGCTTACAGACTCCAGTTGCCTCCCTTCTTAAAAATACCCAGGACATTCCATGTTTCCCTGTTGAAACCGCTGATCTTGAATCGGTTTCATTCCTCACTTCCTCCAACTCCGAAAGTCCAAACTCAACGAGGCGTTGAGTATGAAGTGGCCAAGATCCTGGACTCACGTCACCGTTACGGTCAACTACAATATCTTATTGACTGGAAAGGTTATGGTCCTGAGGAACGTTCATGGACCAATGCTTCTGATGTCCATGCTCCTGCCTTGGTCCGGAGATTCCATTCCAAGTTTCCTCAAAAGCCAAAGAAGTGTCCTGGGGCCACTCCTAAAGGGGGGGGTGCTGTCACGATCCGGGTATCTGGACGCCATTTCTTACCCATCAGATGCCTCCTAAGGCTGGCTCAGCGCTCCAGGACCGGATTCCATCTGTTATCCTGATGTGTACATTCCTGTATCCTCTCCTGTCACTCTGGGACGCTGTCACAGTAAACGCCATATTACACCTGGCATGGCGTCTCCCGCGGCCTCCGCCGCCGTCCCTGAACTTCTGCATGCAGAGTGTCTGAGTGGCGATTACGTCAGCCGCGGCCTCCGCTGTGTCCGCGTGGTTGGATGTGCATCTGTCAGCCTGGCGCCTCCTGTCTCCGGTGGCCGGCGCCGCCATTACTGTTTTCATTACCACATGGATTACAAACCAAACTTCCCTCCAAGTGTCTGCATGGGCGCAGCCATCTTGGATTCTGTCAGCTGATCATTTCCACCAATCTGTTCTCAGTATTGATAATCTGCATAATTGCCTAGCCAATCCCTTCCTTGCTGCAGGTATAAATACACTGTGCCTGAGCAAGGAAGGCGTCAGTGCTTTGGTTGTCAAACCTAGTTCCTGTTTGTCTCTCTCCTGTGATTGTCTTCCAGGTTCCAGCTCCTGTCTCAAGACTTCCACCATAGAGACCCGCACCAGCATTCCACCTGCGGTGTAGCCTGACTCTCCAATCCATTGTGGATTCATCTGTTTCCAGCTACAACATTACCTGCTTCCAGCTCAGCTTCCAGCAGAGTACAGCTTCCCTTAAAGGGCCGGTGTCCTTTCTACACTTTACCACTCTCCACCGGTATTATTATTTCTCCGCTCTCAAATTCTACATTTCAGTTCATATTTCATCGCTCCCAAGTTCATTTATTATTTAACTGGTTCCAGCCAGTATCCACTCCGTGCTAACAACAGTCTGGTTCCAGCCAGTATCCACAGCAGCTGTTTTATCTTCAGCAACCCAGCTTTTCCTGGAACACCAGCTGGCACAATCCTGGGTTATCTCCATTGCTACAGTCGGGCCTGGTAAGGACTTTCCATCTAGAAGATCATAAGAACTATCTCACACTACCAGTGTCCTGTGGCTCCTGCCATCCTGTAGTACCCAGGAACTGTATTTATTCTTTGCTGACTTTTACGTTTTCTTTTACTGCTGCTGTGTTGCGGAGTTGTCATAATAAACATCATTGACTTTTATCCAAGTTGTCGTGGTCACGCCTTCGGGCAGTTATTATTCATGTTACTTACATGTCCAGGGGTCTGATACAACCTCCCAGGTTCCGGTACATCTCAGCCCCTACAACTGAGGCTGCCTCCCGTCAGCTCAGGCCCTCAGTTGTGACAATAATATTATATAGGAGGAGTACAGTGCAGAGTTTTGCTGACCAGTGACCACCAGTATACGTTGTCTGCCTGAAAAACAATCCATATCTGTGCTGCATTGTAGACAGTATATAGTAGGAGTACAGTGCATAATTTTGCTGACCACCAGTATATAATATATAGGAGTACGGTACAGAAGGCCACTGCTGTACCTACCTCTGTGTCGTCAAGTATACTATCCATCCATACCTGTGGTGCATTTCAGTTTTGCACAGTTTGCTGACCACCAGTATATAATATATAGCATTACGGTACAGTAGGACACTGCTGTACCTACCTCTGTGTCGTCAAGTATACTATCCATCCATACCTGTGGTGCATTTCATTTTTGCACAGTTTGCTGACCACCAGTATATAATATATAGCAGTACTGTATAGTAGGCCACTGCTGTACCTACCTCTGTGTCGTCAAGTATACTATCCATCCATACCTGTGGTGCATTTCAGTTTTGCACAGTTTGCTGACCACCAGTATATAATATATAGCAGTACGGTACAGTAGGCCACTGCTGTACCTACCTCTGTGTCGTCAAGTATACTATCCATCCATACCTGTGGTGCATTTCAGTTTTGCACAGTTTGCTGACCACCAGTATATAATATATAGCAGTACGGTACAGTAGGCCACTGCTGTACCTACCTCTGTGTCGTCAAGTATACTATCCATCCATACCTGTGGTGCATTTCAGTTGTGCGCAGTATATATAGTAGTAGGCCATTGCTATTGATACTGGCATATAATTCCACACATTAAAAAATGGAGAACAAAAATGTGGAGGTTAAAATAGGGAAAGATCAAGATCCACTTCCACCTCGTGCTGAAGCTGCTGCCACTAGTCATGGCCGAGACGATGAAATGCCATCAACGTCGTCTGCCAAGGCCGATGCCCAATGTCATAGTAGAGAGCATGTAAAATCCAAAAAACAAAAGTTCAGTAAAATGACCCAAAAAACAAAATTGAAAGCGTCTGAGGAGAAGCGTAAACTTGCCAATATGCCATTTACGACACGGAGTGGCAAGGAACGGCTGAGGCCCTGGCCTATGTTCATGGCTAGTGGTTCAGATTCACATGAGGATGGAAGCACTCATCCTCTCGCTAGAAAAATGAAAAGACTTAAGCTGTGCGTTTTTCTAAATCACAAATCCCCAAGGAGAGTCCAATTGTTTCGGTTGCGATGCCTGACCTTCCCAACACTGGACGGGAAGAGCTTGCGCCTTCCACCATTTGCACGCCCCCTGCAAGTGCTGGAAGGAGCACCCGCAGTCCAGTTCCTGATAGTCAAATTGAAGATGTCACTGTTGAAGTACACCAGGATGAGGATATGGGTGTTGCTGGCGCTGGGGAGGAAATTGACAAGGAGGATTCTGATGGTGAGGTGGTTTGTTTAAGTCAGGCACCCGGGGAGACACCTGTTGTCCGTGGGACGAATATGGCCATTGACATGCCTGGTCAAATTACAAAAAAAATCAGCTCTTCGGTGTGGAATTATTTCAACACAAATGCGGACAACAGGTGTCAAGCCGTGTGTTGCCTTTGTCAAGCTGTAATAAGTAGGGGTAAAGACGTTAACCACCTCGGAACATCCTCCCTTATACGTCACCTGGACTGCATTCATCAGAAGTCAGTGACAAGTTCAAAAACTTTGGGTGACAGCGGAAGGAGTCCACTGACAACTAAATCCCTTCCTCTTGTAACCAAGCTCCTGCAAACCACACCACCAACTCCCTCAGTGTCAATTTCCTCCTTACACAGGAAAGCCAATAGTCCTGCAGGCCATGTCACTGGCAAGTCTGACGAGTCCTCTCCTGCCTGGGATTCCTCCGATGCATCCTTGAATGTAACGCCTACTGCTGCTGGCGCTGCTGTTGTTGCTGCTGGGAGTCGATCGTCATCCCAGAGGGGAAGTCGGAAGACCACTTGTACTACTTCCAGTAAGCAATTGACTGTCCAACAGTCCTTTGCGAGGAAGATGAAATATCACAGCAGTCATCCTGCTGCAAAGCGGATAACTCAGGCCTTGGCAGCCTGGGCGGTGAGAAACGTGGTTGCGGTATCCACCGTTAATTCAGAGGCAACTAGAGACTTGATTGAGGTACTGTGTCCCCGGTACCAAATACCATCTAGGTTCCATTTCTCTATGCAGGCGATACCAAAAATGTACACAGACCTCAGAAAAAGAGTCACCAGTGTCCTAAAAAATGCAGTTGTACCCAATGTCCACTTAACCACGGACATGTGGACAAGTGGAGCAGGGCAGACTCAGGACTATATGACTGTGACAGCCCACTGGGTAGATGTATTGCCTCCCGCAGCAAGAACAGCAGCGGCGGCACCAGTAGCAGCATCTCGCAAACGCCAACTCGTTCCTAGGCAGGCTACGCTTTGTATCACCGCTTTCCAGAAGAGGCACACAGCTGACAGCCTCTTACGGAAACTGAGGAACATCATCGCAGAATGGTTTACCCCAATTGGACTCTCCTGGGGATTTGTGACATCGGACAACGCCACCAATACTGTGCGTGCATTACATCTGGGCAAATTCCAGCACATCCCATGTTTTGCACATACATTGAATTTGGTGGTGCAGAATTATTTAAAAAAGGACAGAGGCGTGCAAGAGATGCTGTCGGTGGCCCGAAGAATTGCGGGCCACTTTTGGCATTCAGCCACCGCGTGCCGAAGACTGAAGCACCACCAAACATTCCTGAACCTGCCCTGCCATCATCTGAAGCAAGAGGTGGTAACGAGGTGGAATTCAACCCTCTATATGCTTCAGAGGATGGAGGAGCAGCAAAAGGCCATTCAAGCCTATACATCTGCCCACGATATAGGCAAAGGAGGGGGAATGCACCTGACTCAAGCGCAGTGGAGAATGATTTCAACGTTGTGCAAGGTTCTGCAACCCTTTGAACTTGCCACACGTGAAGTCAGTTCAGACACTGCCAGCCTGAGTCAGGTCATTCCCCTCATCTGGCTTTTGCAGAAGAAGCTAGAGACATTGAAGGAGGAGCTAAAACAGAGCGATTCCGCTAGGCATGTGGGACTTGTGGATGGAGCCCTTAATTCGCTTAACCAGGATTCACGGGTGGTCAATCTGTTGAAATCAGAGCACTACATTTTGGCCACCGTGCTCGATCCTAGATTTAAAACCTACATTGTATCTCTCTTTCCGGCAGACACAAGTCTGCAGAGGTTCAAAGACCTGCTGGTGAGAAAATTGTCAAGTCAAGCGGAACGTGACCCGTCAACATCTCCTCCTTCACATTCTCCCGCAACTGGGGGTGCGAGGAAAAGGCTAAGAATTCTGAGCCCACCCGCTGGCGGTGATGCAGGGCAGTCTGGAGCGAGTGCTGACATCTGGTCCGGACTGAAGGACCTGCCAACGATTACTAACATGTCGTCTACAGTCACTGCATATGATTCTCTCACCATTGAAAAAATGGTGGAGGATTATATGAGTGACCGCATCCAAGTAGGCACGTCAGACAGTCCATACGTATACTGGCAGGAAAAAGAGGCAATTTGGAGGCCCTTGCACAAACTGGCTTTATTCTACCTAAGTTGCCCTCCCTCCAGTGTGTACTCCGAAAGAGTGTTTAGTGCAGCCGCTCACCTTGTCAGCAATCGGCGTACGAGGTTACTTCCAGAAAATGTGGAGAAGATGATGTTCATCAAAATGAATTATAATCAATTCCTCCGTGGAGACATTCACCAGCAGCAATTGCCTCCAGAAAGTACACAGGGACCTGAGATGGTGGATTCCAGTGGGGACGAATTAATAATCTGTGAGGAGGGGGATGTACACAGTGAAAGGGGTGAGGAATCGGAGGATGATGATGAGGTGGACATCTTGCCTCTGTAGAGCCAGTTTGTGCAAGGAGAGATTGATTTGCTTCTGTTTTTGGTGGGGGCCCAAACCAACCAGTCATTTCAGTCACAGTCGTGTGGCAGACCCAGTGGCTGAAATGATGGGTTCGTTAAAGTGTGCATGTCCTGTTTATTCAACATAAGGGTGGGTGGGAGGACCCAAGGACAATTCCATCTTGCACCTCTTTTTTCTTTCATTTTTCTTTGCACCATGTGCTGTTTGGGGACAATTTTTTTGAAGTGCTCTCCTGCCTGACACTGCAGTGCCACTCCTAGATGGGCCTGGTGTTTGTGTCGGCCACTTGGGTCGCTTAGCTTAGTCACACAGCTACCTCATTGCGCCTTTTTTTTTCTTTGCATCATGTGCTGTTTGGGGACAATTTTTTTAATCTGCCATCCTGTCTGACACTGCAGTGCCACTCCTAAATGGGCCAGATGTTTGTGTCGGCCACTTGGGTCGCTTAGCTTAGTCACACAGCTACCTCAATGCGCCTCTTTTTTGCTTTGCATCATGTGCTGTTTGGGGACAATTTTTTTGAAGTGCCATCCTGCCTGACACTGCAGTGCCACTCCTAGATGGGCCAGGTGTTTGTGTCGGCTACTTGTGTCGCTTAGCTTAGCCATCCAGCGACCTCGGTGCAAATTTTAGGACTAAAAATAATATTGTGAGGTGTGAGGTGTTCAGAATAGACTGAAAATTAGTGTAAATTATGGTTATTGAGGTTAATAATACTATGGGATCAAAATTACCCCCAAATTCTATGATTTAAGCTGTTTTTGAGGGTTTTTTGTAAAAAAAAAACCGAATCCAAAACACACCCGAATCCGACAAAAAATTTTCAGGGAGGTTTTGCCAAAACGCGTCCGAATCCAAAACACGGCCTCAGAACCGAATCCAAAACCAAAACACAAAACCCGAAAAATGTCCGGTGCACAGACCCAGCTGTATGACACAGAATAGGTGTCATAAGTATCTTCTTTGTATTACTGTAATCATTAATGATAGGGGAGGCACTGCCTCCCCTGACTGCACGTCCCTGATCTCCTTGTCATGCAGTGCAGCGTCAAATTCACTATCTCTAAGAAGTTCATGAATCTGAGGACCAGTAAAATCACCTTCCATTATCTTAGCATCACTTAATCTGTGAACACCAGTTTTATGTGTAATGGTGGTAACAAAATCTTGCTTGATTCAACAAGTGGTGGATGCCGAACACTTTTCTTCCCAGGCTCTAATGATGGACAGAGTGGAAATTTCTTGCATGACTGTCTCATTCACTTAGAAAACAGCAGTACTTGTCCACCCAGTACTTTTATCCACCAAGCAAACCCATCACAAGAGCAACAACCTTCAAATCGTCACAGAGCTGCCACTGATTCTGGTCTTAATTTATGCACCTCAACAACGGTTTTATATTGTCATACGTTTCTTTCATATGGGCTGCATAACCCAATGGAATTAATTGCTTACTATTCCCATTATGCAGCAAAACAGCTATGGGGGACATTTACTAAGCAGTGATAAGAGCGGAGAAGTGAGTCAGTGGAGAAGTTGCCCCATCAACCAATCAGCAGCTCTGTATAATTTTATAGTATGCAACTTATAGATGTTACTTCACTGCTGATTGGTTGGCATGGGCAACTTCTCCACTGGCTCACTTCTCCGCTCTTATCACTGCTTAGTAAATGTCCCCCTAAGTGACTAAAGGGTCTATTTACTAAACCTCAGATAGAGATAAAGTGCATGGAGATAAAGTACCAGCCAATCAACTCCTGTAATTTTTCAAACCCAACCTGTGACATGACAGTTAGGAGCTGATTGGCTGGTACTTTATCTCCATCCACTTTATCTCCATCCAAGGCTTAGTAAATAGACCCCTCAGTACTGTATCTTGAAAAGTAGAGCTACTGTAATCAACAATTTTAACAACCATTATCATTATCAGTGACCCAGAATTAGTCATTAGTCATTTTGGCTGTCCAATCACGAGAGACTAATACGGAATCCAAAACATGAGAGATCCAACACCTGGGGAAATTCAAAACACGCAAGATCGACTCCAGGAAAATGACGTTTTGCCTCGTTCTGGGATCCATGTATGGTGGGAAGACCCGAGTCAGGACTCGGAAACACTCGGATCCCCTAAATTCAGAGTGTTCAGTTTTCATAAAAAAACGAACTGCACTTCTCTAATAAATATACACAAATTGTTACATGCATGCCCACCAATATACATCAATATCTAGATTTATATGTATCTTAGACAGGGACAATTGTAGAGGAGAAATAAGGGCGGGCATACGTTACAAGGTACCATACATTTGTATAACCGTTACCTTCCTACGCTGGTGATGGTAAAACCAGCAGCACTATCTAGCTGCTTTTGATTGGTTGTCTGTTTATTGACCCCTTCAGCTTAATGCATCAGCGTCAGAAGCACTGTGCCTCTATTCTATATCAAGCAGCAACTCTTTGGCTTTTGTGTCACTTCCGCTTGGACTACTTCAGGAAAAGAGATTCCTATTTGAATATTAAAGCAGTAAAGAAACAATTTGAGGGTGTTTGTATTTCAATACTATAGGGGTAATTCAGGTCTGATCGCTGGGCAGCAATTTTTGCAGCCATGCAATCAAATAGTCGCCACCTACAGGGGGAGTGGGTTTTCGCTGTGCAAGTGTGCGTTTGGATGTGTAGCAGAGCTGCACAAACTGATTTTTTTTTAATCATATACATTTTTATTTTGATAGAGAATCAAACAAGTCAGCTGAAAAGAGCATGGTAAATATATAAACAATAAGCAGGTGGCCGGAAGGCCGGTATGAATACAGATACAAAAAGTTTCTCTAGTAAAAAGGAAAAAGCGATGGGTGTGGTAATCGTTGTGTAAAGAGACAGGAGACATATGCAGTAAGACGTTTTCGGGGGGTAGAAAGATGTAGGAACAGAAAGAGTAGTGGGGTCGTGTGGTTCCGAGCTGTGGTGGAGGTAGTAAGTAGCGAAGTGGGTAGGAAAAGTATGTGGGAAGTGAGGATCAGAAAAGAGAGATCAAGTGATATAGAAGAAGGAAGAATTTAAAGGGGAAGGAGAAATTCTCCGAAGAGTCGGGGGTCTGAGGAGGAGAAGAGAGAGAGAAAAGAGGAAAAAAAAAAAAAAGAGGGGGGGGGGGGGGTTATAGGGGAAGGGGTAACAATCGTAGAATGGAGTCCATAATTAGTTTAAACCAGGGAGGGGATGGTCGTGATACTACAGATGGAGTGGAATTTTTGTACTGTGTTTTTTTGACGGAGACTGGTAATATACTCCATATTTGCGACAAACCAGATTCTATTCGTAAGTGCTTGGCGGTTGGGAGCTTCGGGGTTCTTCCAATTTTGCGCTATTTGATATTTGGCTGCGCAGGAGATAAAGAGGGTCAGGCTTTTCGAGTCTTTGGAAATGTAATCGGGTGGTGCGCAAAGGAGGAGGTTCGCGGGTGAAAGAGGAGCTGGCAAATCAATTAATCGGGAGAGTAGCCTGCTTACCATCGCCCAATATTGAACAATTACCGGGCAGGTCCACCAAACATGATAAAACGTGCCTACTTGACCGCAGTTCCGCCAGCAAAGGTCGGAGGTGTCAGGATAGATCCTATGCAACCGATCTGGTACCAGATACCATCTTGTGTATATGTTGTATGAATTTTCGCGGATGGCCACGCTGATGGAGCAGTGTGAGATCGTAGTGCGGATTGTGTCCCAACCTTCCTCCCCGAGGTGACACCCTAAATCTGCTTCCCACGCTAGCTCGTGTGGTTCGAGAGGGGGAGGTTCAGGATTGAGGGTGGCTTTGTAGAGAAGAGAGATAGTGCCCCTATCAGTAGAGTTATAAATGCAGAGTCTCTCGAAAGGTGAGGGGACCGATAGGGGGAATGGTAAATGTAGAGAAGAAAGGAAGTGGCGGATTTGTAGATATTGATAAAATAGAGAGTGGGGTAGATCGTATGTAGTTTGCAAGTCGGAGAATGATTTAATGGAGTGCGTCCCTGTGAAATGGTGGATTCTAGTAACACCTACCAAGATCCAAGGGCGGGCCATTCCTCGAGAAAGCCCCGGGGGAAATGCTGGGTTGCTCCAGATGGGAGTCAAAGGGGAGGGGTGGGTAGACAATTTAAACTTTTTGTTCAGGTTTCGCCAGTGTGTAAGTGTCAATTCTATTGTGGGTGAGATGCAGTGGTGTGGGGAGCGTTGTTTTCCAGGGAGCCAAGGCAGGTATGAGATCGATGGGACTCCCGAAAGATCACTCTCCAGGTCAACCCATCTTTTAGTATGCTTTGGGGCATGCCAGGCAACCATTTGGCTCAACCTGGTCGCATCATAATAACGTTGAAGGATGGGAAGGCCCAGACCGCTGTTCCGAGAGTGTTTAGCTAAGATATCCCGCCGGATTCTAGGCTTTTTATGGCTCCAAATGAATTTGCACAAGGAAGATTGGAGAGTATTAAGAGTCTGGGAGGGGATCGGAATTGGAAGCGTCTGGAACAAGTACAGAAGTTTGGGGAGGGCATTCATTTTTATAGCGTTAATGCGCCCTACCCAAGAGAGAAAGTAAGATTCCCATTGGTGGATGTCATTAAGGATTGATGTGATGAGTGGTGGATAATTAGCCCTGTAAAGAGAACTGTAGGATTTAGTGATGGAGACCCCTAGATACCTGAGGGAGTGTCTGCGCCAGGAAAAGTTAAAATTCTTTTGTAATAGAGACTTAATTAGTTTGGGAATGTGTAAGGAGAGGGCTTCAGATTTTGTCTGGTTAATTTTGTATCCCGAGAGGTTGCCATATATGGATAGTTCTCGGAAGAGGTTCGGGAGGGAAATAGTCGGGTTCGTCAGAGTCAGAAGGATATCATCGGCGAAGAGGGACATGGTGTATTTGATTTGGTTGACACAGACTCCAGAGATGTCAGGATTGGCCCGAATGCGGTTTGCAAGGGGTTCAATGACAAGTGCGAAGATGAGGGGGGATAGTGGACACCCCTGGCGGGTTCCGTTCGAAATTTTGAAAGGGTCCGATAGTAGGCCGTTGGTGTGGACAGATGCTGATGGATTCTGGTATAAGGCCTTTATGGCCTGAAGAAATTTACCCTGAAGGCCAAAATGTGGTAAAGACTGCTGCATGAAGGGCCATGAGACCCTGTCGAAGGCCTTCTCTGCGTCCAGGGCAAGAGTCAGGGACGGGATCTTGTGAAGATTAATGTGGTGAATTATATCCACAACACGCCTAGTATTGTCAAGTGCCTGTCTGGAGGGGACGAAGCCCACCTGATTGGAATGTATGAGCGAGGGAAGAATAGGATTAAGTCTATTAGCCAGTACTTTGGCAAAGATTTTCAGATCAGAGTTCAGAAGTGATATGGGCCGGTAGTTAGAAAGAAGCTGGGGATCTTTATTGGGTTTTGGAAGCACCGTAATGACAGCCGTAGTAGTGTGGGGGTGGAAGGGAGACCCATCTAGAATAAGATTAAATACTGTCGTGAGGTGAGTTAGTAGTGCGGGTTGAAAAGTCTTATAATAAGACATCGGATAGCAATCCGGACCTGGGGCCTTAGATGGTTTCTGGCTCTTGATAGCGAGGCTTATTTCTTCGGGGGTAATAGGTCCATCTAGGTCCGAAGAGGTATTTGAGTCGATACGGGGCAGATCGGAGGACGTTAAGTAGTCAGAAATCGTGGGGTGAGTCGGGTCCAAAGAGGGTAAGGTGTCGGGCAAGTTATAGAGTCGCTTGTAATAAGTCTGAAAAAGAGAGTTAATAGTCTTTGGGCTATATTGAAGAGAGCCATTCTCGTCTTTAATAGCAGGGATAGCAGTGCGCGCCTTCCAGGCTCTCAATCTGCTGGCCAGTAGCGAATCGGCTTTGTTGCTTTTCTTATAGAATTTTTGTTTCAGCCAGCGGAGTGAGTGCTCAGTTTTTTCGGCTAGTAAAGCGTTTAATGTAGCCCTGGTAGATGTGAGTTGTGAATATAGAGACCGTGAGGGTCGTTGTTTATGTAGGGTTTCTAAGGTGTGGACCTCAACTGTGAGGGACGATATTTTTTGCTTGCGATCCCTGTTCCTGTGTGACACATAGCTAATAACGTGCCCTCTGATGACGGCTTTATGAGCTTCCCAGATTAATGGGGTGCAAGAAGAATCAGTGATATTTAAGGAGAAATAGTCAGCGATGGCTAAATTGATTTTTTCCTGGAATTTAGGGATTTTCAGAAGTGTCTCGTTTAATCGCCAATTGGGGTGAGTTGTTGGGGTGTCAAGAATGTCAAAGGTGGCAGTGATGATGGAATGGTCTGACCAAGGGTTGGTAATAATAGAGGAGTCCGTTACATGCTTGGAGGCCTGTGTGCCACAAAAAAAAGATCGATTCGAGAGTAGGATTGGTGCGGGATCGAGAAGAAGGTATAGTCTCTAGCAGTTGGGTTGAGGGCCCGCCATACATCGAAAAGGCCAGATTCATGGATATGTTTGTTTAAGGAACGTGAGGACGAGTCGCGCTGGGGGCGGGACTGACCAGAAGATTTATCCAGGTCGATGTCTGGAACAGTGTTGAAGTCCCCCCCGAATATTAAATAACCTTTTCTGACTTTAGTCAGATCTGCGAATAAAGAATTGAAAAAAGAGGGTTGCCCAGAATTGGGGGTGTAAACAGTGGCAATCGTGCATTCTAATTGTCCGAGTGTGCCCGTCAGAATGATATATCGGCCATCAGTGTCTGTGTGAGACGAGTGTAGTGTGAATGGGATTTTGGAATGAATCAAAACGGCCACTCCATTGTGTTTCGATTGGCTTGAGGAGTAAAAGGCCATTGGATAGCGCTTAGTAGCCAGGGTTGGATGTGACCGGGATTTAAAGTGAGTTTCTTGAATGAACACTATTCCTGCTTTAAGAGCTTGAAGAGAGCGGAACAGGGATGAACGTTTCTGGGGGGTATTGAGACCCTTGGGGGCATCTTAAATATTGCTTAAAAGGGGCAAAGAAGAGGGAAGTAGTAGAGAAAGAGATAATAATTAAAAAAAAGGGGGGGGGGCGATAGTGAGGGACCCCGACTCAACGGAGGAAAAAGAGGGAGGGAGAAGGAAGAGGTAGGTACAGAAGGGAGGTGTCAGAGAGGAGAAGAAAAAAAAAAGAGAGAAGAAAAAAAAAAGAAGGGGAGTCTGTGCAGGGGTTCCTTACGATCAGCGAGAAGGAACAGTCACAGGAAGTAGGATCAAAGGATCCGAAGTGGAGGAGCGTCGGGCAGCGATCGTGCTCCCTCCACGGAGGGAAAAGGGTGGAGAGGCGGGTTGAGGTGCTAGAAAGCAATAGTGTGAGCTTGTGTGGTAAGTAAAGGTAGTGGGGGAACAGTGGTGGTCTATGTGAAATTTACAGTAGAGGCTGTGAGGCGTATGAACCAGTGTGTGAAGAACATTTAACAGGGGAGTGGTATACAGAACCAAACATTGATTGCAGTAATAGCAATACCGTGGTAATAGAAACAAAATTACTAGACATTTTTAAACTAAACATCCTGGCGCCAATACACAATTATAAAGTATGCATCAGCAGGCGATATGTGGTAGCAAGTGCCACGTGGGCAGACCTAATAAAATAGATATAGCCACGGGGCTTTGAGAGGTGGGGTTAGCAAGGTAGGCTGAGAGAAGTGAGGGCAAGTAATATACAGTTGGCATACGGAGCAACCAGGATGATAAACTGAGATAGGTAAAATAGTCAACATGGGTACTAGGGCAGTTTAACGAGAAGAGTGTCCACGTAACCGCTGGTGTAAAAGTGGTCAGGGCGGACGGGAGTCAGAATTCTGCCCGACTGGCGGGTCTGAGTCCTCCAGGTGTGACAGGAAGTCTCCTCCTTCTCTCGGGTCTTTGATGATGATCGTTTTACTGTTGTAGTCGACCAGAAGTTTAAAGGGGAATCACCAGCGGTAGCGGATCCCACGTGTGCGGAGTGCAGAAGTTAAGTCCCTGAGTTCTCTTCTTTTAAGTATGGTAGAGGGGGCTAAATCTTGAAAGAACTGCAGCTTAGAGTCTTCAAAGATTATGTGTGGCTTGCCCCGGGTCGGGAGGAGAACCAACTCTTTGTCTTTGAAGCTGAGAAAGCGCATGATAACGTCCCTAGGGGGATCGCCATCACGAGGTCTAGGTCGGAGGGCCCTGTGAGCTCTTTCCAAGGGCAGGTCCCGCAGGTTCGTACTTGGCACTAGGGAGGAGAACAGCCTCTGTAGGTATGCTTCGAGAGCCGCTGGAAGAATGGACTCTGGGATGTTGCGGATTCGGAGATTGTTTCTCCTCTCGCGATTTTCCAGATCCTCGTTTTTGGCACGCAGCTCCGATATATCCTGGATAAGGTGATCTATATCCCTGACAGTTTCTATGTGATCCTTTTGTAGAACATCTTGTCTGGATTCCAATTTAGAGGTTCTGGAAGACAGGGATGAGATGTCCGATCTAATTGAGGTGACCGCTCTGTCCAATTTGGATTCCTTCGATTCTTTGAAGTCCATTATGAGCGATTGCAAGGCCCTGATATCCTCTTTGGTCGATAGAACAGATGAGAAGGACGGGTCGTCTCTATCGGATGAGGATAGGCTAGGAGAGGGAGGGCCTGAGGGTAGGGAGGGCTTGTCGCTCTTGTCGGTTTTAGTGAAATGGTGGGTAATATCTGTACCCGCACGTCTTCTGGTATTCGGGTTGGATTTAGACATGGTTGTACCTTGGCAGATGAGTTTGAATGAGGGAGGATTAAACAAAGCACTGGAGTAGGTTAATGAAGTAAAGCTACCGAACAGCCAGAGAAAGAACCACTGGAGGGCTGAGTTATGGTGTGATCAGTGGAACATGAGGACTGGCAGCCATCTCAAACAGTTGCGGGGTTCTCGAGCATTGCTGTGTGTGGGGATGCTCTCCGCCAGTTAGCTGGTGTGGAGCTGTTAAGCACGCACGGCTCTACCGGGTGTTGGAGGTCCAGATGTACGTGAGGTAGGGGTCAGGGAGCGTGGGCTGTCCGTCGCACTCACGGGAGCCTCCGGTTAGCTGGAGAGCAGGCAATGGCCTCCAGGGGGCGGGTGTGCCTTGATCTGCTAGAGCTCTACTGGTGTTCCCCGTGCACTACCTGGGATCAGCTATAGGGGTTGGGGAGGCAGTAGAACATGTGGGAGACTGGGGTGGAAATCAAGGCCGGGGTGCAGACGTGGATCTGGGGCCAGAGTGCAATGCAACTCCTAATCCAGAGCAGTATGTGGCAATGGCAGGGGGATTCTGGTGTCCCTGGTCTGCCTGGGTGGTCTGATGCAGCACCACTCAGTGGTGTCTGCTGGCTGGGGTGTGTAAAGTAGATTGGGGAGCGTCAACTGGGGAGCGCTGAGGGCACCAGCTTGTTGCTGTGAAGCTTACCTCCCCTCAGCAGTCACCCTCGGTCCAGGCTGCAGGCTTCGCCAGGTCCCGTTGCGGATCGCCGTGGGCGCGAGTCGGGTACACTCTCCGGGTCTCCCCAGAGACAGGGCCGTCCGTCCCCGGCAGCACCACCCGAGGTGCTGCGCCGGGAGATGAGGTAGCGGAGGCCGCCTCTGGAAACAAGACGGCGGGTGCCCGTCCCGTCCAGGGAGCGGGGAGAGACGCGGCTGCCGCGAGGGACCAAAGCGGGCAGAAGCGAGCCGCTCCACTGGCGGTGAGTGCAGTGGTAGTTGGTCCGGAAGTTGCTGGGTCCCGGAGGGGGTCAGGCGGGCCGGAGGGATCCAACAGAGCCTCCAGCAGGTGGGCCCAAAAATTCAGGTCCCGGGCTGTATGGGGGAGGCAGGCCGCGACCTGCAGAGAGGCCTAGTGCCTCTCCCGGCTCCGCAGTCACTGCACTCCTGGAGGTAGGGAGGGGGGGGGATTGATTGTGAGGGATCGGAGCGCGGCTGGGGGATATATAAATCGTTTTATACAGGCATATAGCAGGAGCCCCTGGACAGCACGTCTTTCCACACAGGCTGCTAAGCCACGCCCGCCTGCACAAACTGATTTTGTGCAGTTTCTGCGCAACCACAGACTTACTCAGCCGCTGTGATCACATCAGGCTGATTAGGACCGGATTTGACGTCATACACCCTCACTGAAAACGATTGGTCCCGTCTTCGTTTTCCTTGACACTCCCTTAAAATGGTCAGCTGCCACCCAGAAACGGTCTCTTCCTGTCATTCTACTTGCTATAGCCCGTGTGAATGGATTTTTCGCACCATCCCATCGCAGGGCGCTGATGCCTGTTGCAGCCGTGCGATGCGCCGACGCAGTACGGTGCATATGCATGCACAGTTCAGATCTGATTGCTGCTGTGCGAAATGCACAGCAGCAATCAGATCTGATTTACCCCCTATGTTCAATACTAGTTATCCTGTGTATATGATGCATCATATTCACACACAGGTTACTGCAACCTCCATGTTTATTGCTTACACTGGACCTAATTCAGATGTACTGGAAGAAGCATCGCTGCTGCTTACTTGCCCAAATATGTTGATGCAGCAGGAGGTGTCTGATATAAGTAGATGCTTCCTGCATGCATTTGTTTTCCATTGCTCCATATATATACAATAAATTTGAATAAGTTTAAATACATGGGGGGGTCATTCAGATGTGATTGCTGCTGTGCGTTTTCATACAGCGGGTGATCAGGTACTAACTGCGCATGTGTATGCACCGCAATATGCACGCATATCGGCCATCAACAACGGGCATTGCTGGTCAGCGACGGGATGGTGCAAAAAATCCGATCGCATGGGCGTTCACAAGGTGATTGACAGGAGGAGGCCGTTTGTGGGTGGTAACTGACCATTTACTGGGAGTGTCCGGAAAAACGCAGGCATTACCAAGCGTTTTCAGGGAGGGTGTCTCACGTCCACTCCGGCCCGGATCAGCCTGTTGTGATCGCACTGTAGGAGTAAGTACTGGGCTGCGCACAGGCTGCACGAAGTGGATTTTAGCAGCTCGGCATACACATAGCATCGCACACTTGCACGGCGAATGTACACTCCCCCTGGAGGCGTCGACTATCTGAACACAGGACAGCAAAATTAGCTGCCCAGCGATCAGATATGAATCACCCCCCATGGTCTTCACTTATTTCATTCATTACAAAAAAATAACAATTTCTGAGCATTTAAAAAAGAAAAAAAAAATGTCAGTTCAGTGGTAGAAATACCTGACATAGATATATGCTAAATATGATCTAAATGAGCTGACTCGCTGCTTCAGGTCTTTGTTCCAAAATTATAAGTGGTAGTCATTCCTTTAGGGAATAACTAGATATTGCATTTATATT
The DNA here is from genome assembly GCF_028390025.1 of Pseudophryne corroboree. Classification (NCBI taxonomy): domain Eukaryota; kingdom Metazoa; phylum Chordata; class Amphibia; order Anura; family Myobatrachidae; genus Pseudophryne; species Pseudophryne corroboree. Next base: position 1,139,606,320 of record NC_086444.1, read on the forward strand.
GCAATATCCCTGTATAACAATGTCAATAGTCAGCAAATATTGGCTAGGGCTAAATATGAGCTTCATTTAAATTTCGTTGTAATTAAACCTATTTTTGCCACCCATCAGGTGTTCTATTCGTGCACATTGAAAAGAAAAATCATTCTGGGCCCTGGGAATTTGCTAATGTGGAGATTTAATTGCTGAAACAAACTCATCTATTGTCCAGGGAATGTTGATCTTCTGTAATATCTCGGCGCATTCTTTAGGCAATTTAAAGAGATCTAAGGGGCTTTTATCTTATCTAAATTTAGCTGCTTTGTATTGCAGTCTCATTTTAAGTTATATAATGTGGCTGCTACAGTAGCTTGTGGATGTCTAACTTCTGATGTCAGCAATTTATCTGACTTAAGGGGGGTACACACGGAGCGATAATCTAAGCAATCTGACTAGATTGCTTAGATTTTCAGCAACATCGCTCCGTGTGTAGCCCCCTCAGCGATAGCGATGCGCGGCCCCGCACATCGCTATCGCTGCTGCTAGATTGGCCTGCATGCAGGCCAATCTAGCGGGTCGTTCACTTCACCCGCTGGGTGAAATGAGCGCCCCCCCCCCGTCTCCCCCCGCACGCTCAGCACAGATCGCGCTGTGCTGAGCGCTGGGAGAGATGTGTGCTGAGCGGTTCGCTCAGCACACATCTCTCCCAAATCGGGCCGTGAGTACTGGCCTTTAGGGACCCTTTCATTATAGGGGGCTGGATCAGTGGCGTGCGGTGAGGTCAGTGGCTGGTGAGGCACTACAGCCATAATGTCCGCTGAATCCTGCCGAATCCTGCCGCTGAGCCAATGCCCGCTACTACCCCTGCGCCGATGCCTGCTGCCACCGCCAATGGCAGACAGCGCCCCCTTTTTACACATTACGGCAGACAGCGTCCCCTTTTTTACACATTACGGCAGACAGCGTACCCTTTTTTTTTACACATTACGGCAGGTAGAGCACTTTACATCCCCCCCTCTACCCTTAGGGTGTACTGTAGTGTTCTGTAGTGTAATGCAGTGTACTGCAGTGTAATGTAATGTAGTATAGTGTACTGTAGTGTAGTGTAATGTAGTGTAGTATAGTGTACTGTAGTGTAATATAATGTAGTGTAGTGTAATGTAGTGTAGTTCATAGGCAGCCACTTACATGATTTCTTCTTCTGCAGGCTCCTGACCCGGCGCTCCCTCAGTCTGTACACTGCAGGCCGTTGGTGCGAGGGGGGTGCCGCGGGAGCTCAGCAGTCAGCATGGGGGCCAGGAGAGGAGGCAGGCCGTTGAGCACAGGGAACACTAAGAGAGCGAGGGGGCCGAGGCTGGGAACACGGGGATAAGGGAGCGGGAGGGGGGCGTGTGCGGGAGCGCAGCGGAGTATGCGGGGGTAAAGGGGGGGACACAGCGCAGCACACAGTGGCTCCCACTTGTCGGATCTTGGAACGGTAGAAGCGGCTGTGAGCAGCGGGGACATGCGGCCAATCGGAATAGGGGCATCTGACTCTCTGCCCATCATTCCCAGCCTACCCCCTGCCGCTGTCCAATGATTTTACAGGGGTGTGCCTTGATGTGAGCTAAAGGCACAGCCCCTGTCAATGAGGCAGGTCTGGTGGTGCCGCAGTACATTAATTTTTCAATGGGCTTTTCCAGCCCGTGATTTGGCTTCGCCCCCTGCCCGCCCCCCTCTTCAGACACTTTATCATTGTCACTGGGAGGCAGCGCTCTTGGTGCCTCCCATAAAGATTTAGAGGCATTCTCAAGTAAAAATGACTAAAATAATACAAAGTAGAATGTGTTGCTAGTATCGTCTTTGTATTATTTTAATCATTATGACAGGGGAGGCACTGCCTCCCCTGCCTCCCCTGACTGCACGTCCCTGGGCTGGATGGCCCCTGATAATTAAGTATCCATCTCGCTGCAATGGATACAAAATCACTGGAGGAATTCAAAATTGATCCTGTGAAGGAACAGCTGATCCGAAGATCAGCTGCCCCCATGATCACCATCACAGCTACTTTAGTATCTGACTTGGCAGTGCTAGTGCGCAGGTGTGAACTTGGGTTCACGCATGCACTACTTTAGGCGGAATGAGCTGAACAGGGGCAGAGGGACTCCGTCCCATAGGCAGTGCCGTAACTAGACATTTTAATGCTGTGTGCAAAAAATAGCATTGGCGCACTCCTATATACAAAATAGGGCCAGTGGGCACCATTGACGAGCAAAAAAAAAAACCCCATAAGGGCATGGCTTTATGGGGAAGGGGCGTTGCCACAAAATAATACCAATTCATATTATGCTGTACAATAGTCTCTATTATTCAAATTGTGCCGCATAGTAGTACCACTTACACACATTATACCAGGTAGAGCCCCTTTTACACATTATGCCAGGTGGAACCCCTGTCACATATTACTTCAGGTAGAGCCCCATTTTACATATTACACAATGTAGAGCCCCTATCATACATTATGCCAAGTAGTGTCCCCTTTTACACATTACGGCAGGTAGAGCTTTCTTTTACACAGTACAGCAGGTAGGTTACCCCTTTCACACATTACAGCAGGCAGAGTGCCCCTATTACACATTACGGCAGTGCCCTTTTTACACATTAGGTAGGCAGAGTCCCCTTTTTACACATTATGGCAACAGAGTCCCCCTTTTTACACATTAAGCAGGCAGAGACCCCGTTTTACACATTACGACAGGTAGAGTCCCCCTTTTACATATTACGACAAGTAGAGACCCTTTTTACACATTACAGCAGGCAAAGTTCCCCTTTTACACATTAGGCAGGCAGAGTTCCCCTTTCTACACATTTTGGCAGAGTCCCCTTTTTACACATTATGGCAGCAAAGTCCCCATTTTTACACATTAGGCCGGCAGAGTTCCCCTTTTACACATTAGGTAGGCAGAGACCCCTTTTTTATGAGAGAGAGTGTGTGAGAGAGAGAGTGTGTGTGTGACCAGCCGGCAGACCTCTTCTGTCTTCCTTCCCACCCTACGCTGCGCTCTTTGTAGTGCTGGGCACTGTGGGTGGGCTGGGAGCAGACGTCATCTCTCCCAGAACATGGGGAGGATTTGAGCGGGGGAAGAGTCAGGAGGCAATGAGGGGGAGCTGCAGCGCTACCCGGCTACCTGTCTGAGAAGAGGTAGCCGGGCAATGCACTGCAGCTGAATGGTGATGGCGGCTGGGTGGACCGCACAGTGCAGTGGCAGCACTGCCAGGCGAGTGTTGCCGGTGGTCCTGCACCCACAGTGCATCTGTGCTGTATGCCAAGCACCACTGGCACACACATAGTTACGGCCTTGCCCATAGGGAATGGATGCGGTCTGGGAATATGTGCCTTCGGAAGATGGCAAAGGTTCCCGCCTAGCTATGAAAATTTTATATTTTTTAAGCTTGATGAATTTAGGTCCCCATAATAGTGTATAGGGAGAGTGGGCCATATTGGGACTATAAGGTGCGCAAGAGATATCCATGATATCTCCTGCTTTACCTTTATAATTAATGCCAGTTTCTACAAAAGTATGTGAAAATTTTTATTTTAATCTGATTTTGTAGAAATTAAGGGATAATGAATAGACACCTTAATTCCCTCTGAAGTAATGTCTGTTTATAGTAAAGATATTTTCTGTATGAACCGTATTCAGACAGTTTAATTGTTAATTAAGTGATGGGAGTTCTTTAATGTGTATTTTACTGTAGCCAGAAAGGCTTTGTTGCATGTAGCTGGTGGCTTAACTGCAGAAACAAAGGAAACATATGCACTTCTGGATGCCAGGTGCATGAGGGGCACCAGCTGAGGAACCAAGATGCACTGGCCTGTTTATAATGGGTGCAGTGTGTACAGTGCACACACTGCCCACACTGTCCACAATTTTTTAATACTTACCCCTCCGTAGTCCCATGCCAATGGCAGCAGTGGTGCAGAAATCACCAAGAACAACTCTCACCAGCTGTACAGTGAACTAGGATACTATAACATTGCAGTGTCTGTTTTGCCTAGGTAATCTGGAGTTATTGTTATAAGCAGAATTTAGGCTGTTTAATTGTTAGATATTTGGGGAATTTGGGATGTCCTCCTCCCCTATTATTATATGATTGTTTTAGCTTTTATTGCCCACCAGTGGGTGTTGGGCAATGGGTGGGGTTTTAATCAGTGAACCTATACCTTACACATGTTAATGTTAGTTCATATTAGAGTATAGTTGGCTGATTAAACCTGGCTGATTCATACAGGGTGTAGGACTATAAGGGAGTAGACTCAAAGGGAGAAGATATATAATTTTAATATCAAAGCCTGGACTTAGCCTGGACTTAAACTGGACGAAAAACTAAAAGAAAACATCAAACAACACAAACAACAACAGGTGAACTACTTATCAATATCAACTGTATATGCAAATTTATCACCCTCCAACTTTCACTCTGTGAACACTATGCAACCCATTTGCAGAAAGGAACATATGTAAGATCAAGTTTACATCCATAATCATGATCACAAAGATCTTCTTTGGGACAATTGTGAGTTAATCTTCTTATCACACCTAACAACTCCTGTCTGTGTAACCTGGACAATAAGCACTGTATGTCCATGTTTTTTATAACACACTTACAACTTTAAATTTCACCTTCAGTTACTTGTATGCTTATTTGCAGTATTCACAAACATCTTCATGCACATGCTGAACCTATGGGGGTAATTCCAAGTTGATTGCAGCAGGAATTTTGTTAGCAGTTGGGCAAAACCATGTGCACTGCAGGGGATGCAGATATAACATGTGCAGAAAGAGTTAGATTTGGGTGGGTTATTTTATATCTGTGCAGGGTAAATACTGGCTGCTTTATTTTTACACTGCAAATTAGATTGCAGATTGAACACACCACACCCAAATCTAACTCTCTCTGCACATGTTAAATCTGCCTCCCCTGCAGTGCACATGGTTTTGCCCAACTGCTAACAAAATTCCTGCTGCGATCAACTTGGAATTACCCCCTCTATCCTTTTGTCTTTACACACCTGAAAATCCAGTCCAAACTACCTTTGCTTCTTGCTAACCCTCTCATGTCTTCTCATTTCTAACACCTCCTCCTACTTCAATTTCTGCAACCACATAAACTTTCTGCTGTAACCAAAGTTACTGCCACTGAACACTTCCAACACTGCCCTTTTCACCTGTATTTCTGCTATCCTACTGCTCTGTTCATCATACATCCACCACTCCCATTTCCAAATTTATCATACTATTTACCTCCTCCACACTATAGTATGTCTAGTCTGTCACTATCACCCCCCAATACTCCTCGTCTGCCCTATCCTTTTCTCTGTCCCCTGCTCCCACCTCTATCCTTCTCCCCTAGTCTCCTACATTTCCTACTCTCTCCCCTCATTTGTCTCCCATCCACTCCACTGTTGAAATATGGACAACAGACTATGGTTTTGTTTAAATGCATGTAGTTACCGTACAGGGGCAGCAGATGGCGCTGTATAGTTACAGAGATGTAGTGTTTGTCTGTTGCATATGTTATGTACTTGTTTGTTTTACCTCACATGTGGTTATTCTAGAAGAGTCTCTGAGGGAGAAGGAGATAAGCTGATGATACTGAAACCTGTTGTATTGATCCTGCTATTTCAGTACTATATAAACAAGATATACATCTCAAGTCTCGTTCTGTCTGTATACAAGGTAACTCCTGAGGTAATACTTTATCTAAGGCTCCCCACTGCACACCTATGGTATCGATCCATCGCACTATACCAACAGGTTATGGGCCCAGACTGGAGTCTGTATAAGATAAAGTTTTCAGGAGTGCATCCTAAGCAGCATCCAGATCACGAGTCGCACTGCAAGTCCCAGCAGGCGCAGACAGCAGACTGTGTAACGCACAAGAAACAACCCAGGAGAACCTTGGAAAGAAAACTGTGAGTAAAACAAGTTTAATACCACAGAAGAATAGAGAGATCTATACAAGGAAGGGTTATGGCAAATTACACAGATCTCAGACTAGCTGCAAGCAAGCTTTCTAATGAGAACTATCAAACATGGAAGTTTAAAGTAGAAATGCTATTAACCAGAGATGATTTATGGGATGTTATAAATGCAGACAGACCTGAAGGAGAGGATCAGCAGTGGATTAAGAAGGACAGACAGGCAAGAGCCACTATAAGTTTACTAGTGGAAGATGAACAGCTTATACACATAAGACAAGAGAATACAGCTAAAGGCATGTGGTGTGCTTTGCAGAGAGTGCATGAAGGAGCAAGTTTGAACAGCAAACTATTCCTATTAAGAAAATTATATCAAATGAGATTTAATAAAGGCAAGACAATGCAAGAACACATCAGTGCACTACTAGAGATAACCATACAGCTCAGGTCAATGGGAGAAGAAATCAAAAGCAACCACATAGTAGCCATCCTCCTTTGCAGTTTACCAGATACATACAGTGCACTAATAAACGCACTAGAAATGAGACCTGAAGCAGAAATCACACTAGACTTTGTGAAGAACAGGCTCATAGAGGAGTATCAACGCAGAAAGGAGCTTACAGAGTGCAATACTGAAAGTGACACAGAGAAAGCACTTAAAATGGCGGACACTAAGCCACACACCAGGGAAACAAGAGCATGTTTCAGATGCAAGAAAGTGGGTCACCTGAAAAAGGATTGCACCATATGGAAGACAGAGCAGCATAAACCACCAGAAAGACTACACAAACAAAGAGCCAAAGCCACACTTACAGATACAGGAGCACACAAGTGGAATGGAACATTTAAAGCGACAGTAACCCAATTATCAGAAAAGTGGTATGTAGACTCAGGAGCGACTAGTCACATGACAAATAACAAGGACTTCTTTACTGAACTTGATTTGAACCATAAAGAAACAATCTACCTAGCAGATGGAACAAATATCATTGCAGAAGGGAAAGGGAATGGTCAATTCCTATGCTCCAAGGGTAATGGCAGCTATACAGAAATACCCGTAACAGATGTGCTATATGTTCCCAAGCTTGAGGGAGCACTGCTATCAGTAAAGAATCTAGTAGAAAAAGGACTTACTGTAAAATTTCAGAATAATAAGTGTTTTATCCAAAACGGAAGAGAAACACTAGCTACAGCCAGAATAAAAGAACATTTATACTGTCTGGATATCGCAGCACAGCAGGCAAAGCTGAGTACACAGAAGCACGCTGACTGTATTCACAAGTGGCATAGAAGATTAGGACACAGACACCCAGATTGCATAAAGGAAATGCAGAAGAGAGACCTAGCCAGGGATCTCAAAGTGTCAGACTGTTCAGAAATGATGAAGTGTCAATGTTGTATAAAAGCAAAAGCAACGAGGATTACAATTCCTAAGAAAAGTGAAAACAGAGCTTCCAGACCACTAGACCTGGTACATAGTGATGTATGCGGACCTATGAAAACGCGAACCGTAGGAGACAAAAGGTATATGCTGACATTCATTGATGACTACTCCAGGTTCACAGTCACTTATCTAATAAAAAGTAAAGATGAAGTCTTTGAAAAGCTGCAAGACTACGTGAACATGACCAGAAACAGATTCAAGAGGAATATGCTAACTCTACGCAGCGACAATGGAGGCGAGTTCACAGGACAGAAAATAGAACGGTACTTAAGAGGACTCGGTATTGAGCATCAGAAGACAGTACCATATACACCAGAGCAAAATGGCGTATCTGAGAGGAAAAACAGATCACTAACAGAAATGATAAGGTGCATGCTTACGGATTCAGGACTACCTGATAAATATTGGGGTGAAGCAGCAGCAACAGCCACCTATCTTCAAAACAGACTACTTTCCAAAGCAGTAAGGAAGACACCATATGAGCTGTGGCACGGTAAGAAACCCAGCTTAAAGCACATTAGAGTTTTTGGATGCAGAGCCTTCGTTTACATTCCTGCTGAAAAACGAAGCAAGTTGCAGAACCGAGCAGAAGAGGGAGTTCTAGTCGGCTATAGTGAACATTCAAAAGGCTACAGAATCTTAAATCCAAGAACTGGAAAGGTAGTTATAAGCAACAGTGTGACATTCATAGAAGAAACACGAGATGATGTCATAATTCCAGTAGACTCTACTGAAGAAGAAGAAAGCACCGAATTCAAAGAAACAGATGAAGTAGAGATCACTCAAGAAGTTGAAGTGCAACACAAGACAAATACCAGCGACACTCATGAGAGTGCATCCGAGGGTGTGAGACGCTCTTCAAGAGAAAATAAGGGAAAAGCACCTACACGTTTATCTTACAAAGCAAAAGCCATTAGCATGCAAGAACCTGCATCACGAGAAGAAGTTGCTAAAGGATATTCACAGAAATTTGGAGAAGATTATGATGAAACGTTTGCTCCAGTTGTGAAGCACACTACCATTAGAACCTTACTCCTAACAGCAGCCATAAAGGGTATGAAAGTGAAACATTTCGATGTAAAGACGGCTTTCCTACATGGTGAACTAAAGGAAGATATATACATGGAACAACCACCAGGCTTCGTGAATTCTCAGAACCCAGATCACGTATGTAAACTGAACAAGAGTATATATGGTCTTAAACAAGCAGCAAGAGCATGGAATACAAAGATAAATGGAGTTCTGACAGAAAAGGGATTCATCAGAAGCAAAGCAGACCCATGTCTCTATACGAAGTTGATAGAGGAAAGATGGTTCTATGTATTAATTTACGTGGACGATTTGCTAGTTTGTTTCGAACAAGAAGGGGACGAAGTTGAATTGTTACAAGAACTAAACCGTCAGTTTGAAACAAAAGACCTCGGCCACATAACGCATTACTTGGGAATGCAAATCTCAAGAGAAGGTGATGGAACATTCACACTAAGTCAAGAAGTGGTATGGTTAATGCAACTACTATCAGACCTAGGAATGCCTCAAGAAGAACCTATCAAGATATATGAGGATAATCAAGGATGCCTTGCATTAGCGCAAACAGAAAGAGTGAACCCAAGAACCAAGCACATTGATGTCAAGCATCACTTCCTGAGGGATCTACAGGAACAAGGTCTTATAGAGTTGAACTATTGCCCAACAGAAGATATGACAGCTGATATCATGACTAAGCCTCTTACCAGAGAGAGACATTGGAGACTTACGTCAAAGATGGGTCTAACTGAAGAAACCCAGTCTGTTGAGAAGGGGTGTTGAAATATGGACAACAGACTATGGTTTTGTTTAAATGCATGTAGTTACCGTACAGGGGCAGCAGATGGCGCTGTATAGTTACAGAGATGTAGTGTTTGTCTGTTGCATATGTTATGTACTTGTTTGTTTTACCTCACATGTGGTTATTCTAGAAGAGTCTCTGAGGGAGAAGGAGATAAGCTGATGATACTGAAACCTGTTGTATTGATCCTGCTATTTCAGTACTATATAAACAAGATATACATCTCAAGTCTCGTTCTGTCTGTATACAAGGTAACTCCTGAGGTAATACTTTATCTAAGGCTCCCCACTGCACACCTATGGTATCGATCCATCGCACTATACCAACATCCACTGCCTCACTTCCACTCCTCCCCTGATACCCCACTGTCATTCACCTCTACCCTCCCTTGGGCCCTATCATCCACCACCCTGCCCTGCTCCCTACCTCCTCTACCTACCTCACCTCATACCACTCTGTACCACACTTTACTCTCTCCATGCTCAACTGCTGCAGTGTCCCTTCCTAGCCCAGGAGCCAGCACCCTCACTACACCCTCTGTATCCCTGTCTTCTAAATCCATCTCACCTCATTGCTACAGCAACCCTGATAATCTCATTCACATCACTCCCTTAGACTCTCTCCCTCTCTCCTGTGCCCTCTGGAATGCCAGATCTGTCTGTAACAAACTGGTCCCCACCCATGACCTTTTCATCTCAAATTCCTTGCATCTCCTAGCCATCACTGAAACCTGGGTTACTCCCTCTGACACAGTTTCTCCCACTGCTCTCTCTGCTGGGGGTCTCACATTCTCACACACCCCCGACCTGGGTGTCGCCACGGTGGTGGTATTGGGCTCCTACTACCCTCTACCTACTTATACCAACTTATACCACCAGAACCATCCCTTACATTCTCTACATCTGAGGTCCATGCCATACGCCTCTTCCAACCTGTTCATCTTCGAGTAGCTGTCATTTACCGCCCCCCTGGCATGCCCTCCAAATTCTTTGACAACTTTGCTTCCTGGCTGCCTCACTTCCTCTCTTCTGACATTCCCTCCATTATCGTAGGTGATTTTAACATCCCTATCGATAACCCCACAAAATCACCTGCCTCTAAACTCCTTAACCTCACCTCTACTCTTGGTCTCTCCCAGTGGACCTCCTCCCCCTCCCATGTGAGTGGAAGCTCACTGGATCTGGTTTTCACTCACCGCTGTGATCTTTCTGATTTCTCTAACTTCCTGTTCCCCCTCTCTGACCATCACCTGCTCACTTTTAACCTATCTCTATCTGTTTCTCCATCTTTACAACCTAAGACTACCATCATTGATACCACTTCCCTACCGTCCCTGTTTGACTCGCTGCTTTCTCCTATTCTCTATCTTTCCTGCCCTGAACAAGCTACTTCCCTTTACAATGCATCCCTTACCTCTGCTCTTGACTCTGTCGCCCCACGAACCACTATTCACCCTTGCAGATCGGCACCTCAACCCTGGCACACCCAATGCACCAAATATCTGCAAAAATGCTCACGTACCGCTGAACGTCAGTGGAGGAAATTGCGCAATAAGGCCGACTTCCTCTACTGCAAATTTATGCTCTCATCCCACTTTGCTGCACTTACCCTCTCAAAGCAGTCTTACTTCAAAAACCTCATCTCCTCCCAATCCTCAAACCCCAGGCGCCTCTTTGACACGGTCAACTCGCTCCTCTGCCCACCCCTGCCTCAACTCCCCTCTTCGCTTTCTGCTCTTGACTTGGCCACCTACTTCACATCCAAAATTGACTCCATTCGTCAGGACATAACATCCCACCAGAACCTAAGCAACCTCCCTCCTCCATTCCTCATCCACCCCTCTCCTTCCCTCCTATCAACTCTGACTTCTTTCTTCCCTGTATCTGGAGAGGAAGTCATGGTCCTCATCCGGTCCTCACCCCCCTCCACCACTCCAATTGACCCTATTCCCTCCCGCCTTCTCCGCTTCCTCTCTTCTTCTGCCTGTTCCCATCTTGCCCATCTACTCAATCTCTCACTCTCATTAGGCACTGTCCCTTCTGCCTTCAAGCATGCACTTGTCTCCCCTATTCTTAAAAAACCTACCCTTGATCCAACCAATCTCTTCAACTACCGACCCATCTCTCCTCTCCCTTTTGCCTCCAAACTCCTTGAGCGTATTGTCTACAACCGCCTCACTGTCTTTCTTTTTTCCCACTCACTGCTTGACCCTTTCCAGTCTGGTTTCCGTCCTCAGCACTCCACTGAAACTGCCCTCATGAAAGTCTGCAATGACCTCCTTGCTGCGAAATCCAGGGGTCACTACTCTCTGCTTATTCTCCTTGACCTCTCTGCTGCTTTTGACACTGTAGACCACCCTCTCCTCCTGCAAATCCTTTACTCCCTTGGTTTGCATGATACTGCTCTCTCCTGGCTGTTCTCCTACCTTTCTGACCGTCCCTTCTCTGTCTCCTCTCATGATTCCACCTCCCCCCACTTCCTCTACCAGTAGGTGTCCCCCAAGGTTCTGTTCTTGGGCCTCTCCTTTTCTCTCTCTACACATCCTCATTAGGTGAGCTCATTAGCTCTTTTGACTTAAAATATCATCTCTATGCTGATGATACTCAAATCTACCTTTCCTCCCCTGACCTCTCCTCTGCTCTCCTCACTCGTATCTCCAACTGTCTCTCTGCTATCTCCTCCTGGATGTCCCAGCGCTTTCTTAAACTTAACATGTCTAAGACTGAGCTGATCATCTTCCTTCCCTCCCTCATAACTTCACCTCCCACAATTTAATTATCCATTGATAGCACAACTATCTCCTCTAGCCCCCAAGTGCGATGCATTGGAGTAATCCTTGAATCCTCCCTCACTTTCAAACCACACATTCAGTACCTCTCAAAAACCTGTCAGTTCCACCTCAAAAACATCTCCAGGATCAGACCTTTTCTCACCCAGGACGCTACTAAGATCCTTATTCACTCACTGGTCATCTCCAGATTAGACTACTGCAATCTCCTCCTTTCTGGCCTCCCTCAAAAATGCCTCTCTCCACTTTAATCTATCCTCAATGCTGCTGCCCGTCTCATCTTCCTCACCAAACGTACTACATCCACATCCCCTCTCTTGCAGGACCTTCACTGGCTACCCTTCCCATTCAGAATCCAATTCAAGCTTCTCACAGTCACCCACAAAACCCTCACCCACTCTTCTCCCTCTTACATCTCTGACCTTATCTCTCTTTACATTCCCACCCATCCTCTTCGCTCTGCTAATGCACGCCATCTCTCCTGCCAACTAATTACCTCCTCCCACTCCTACCTACAAGATTTTGCACGTGCTGCTCCCTATCTTTGGAATGCTCTACCTCTCCCCATCCGACTCTCCACCTCTCTACAAAGCTTCAAACGGGCTCTCAAGACCCACTTCTTCACCAAACCCAGTCAACACTCCTCCTAACCCTCTTGTCTATACTCACTGTCTACCCTGTCTGTGTCACTCTGGTCTGTTAGCCCCTCACCTTTTAGATTGTAAGCTCGGGACTATTTTCCTCATGTGCCTTTCCTTTTCTTACTTACACTATCTTATACTCCATACTCCTTTTGATGGCACCTAACCCCGGGTTTTCTATACCTGTCCTATTTTGTCATGTACTGTAAGTGCGGTTTTCTTGTTTGCTCATTTTATTATGTACTGTGTAATGGGCGCTGCGGATCCTTTGTGGCGCCATATAAATAAAGGAAAATAATAATAATAAGAAGAAGATGGCCACTGCGCCATTTTTCAGGAGATCTGTGAATGCATATTAGGGTCTGCGCACTCTTGTGCTCATGCTCTTTACAGCACAGCGCTGCTGCCAGCACTCGGCAGAGAGGAGGGGTCCTGGGAGAAGGAGGCTGCAAACAGGCCTCCTCCTCTTTTAAAACGCCGCCGCCAAGATTGGATCAGGTGGCTAGGTTACCAGGTCTATGTCAAACACTGCTGGTATCATTAGCATGTGGCCAATAGCACATGCTGCAGCATGTGTGCCCAGTGTTGGACCTGGGCATGAAGGGACCATAAGGGGAACACAGTCATAGGGGCCCATATTTGGATGATTTAAATAAAAATAAAAAACAAAAAAAACTAAAATCACAGAATTTGGGGGTAATTTTGATCCTACGGTATTATTAACCTCAATAACATTCATTTCCACTCATTTCCAGTCTATTATGAACACCTCACAATATTGTTTTTAGGCCAAAAGGTTGCCCCGAGATCACTGGATGACTAAGCTAAGTGACACAAGTGGGCGGCACAAACACCTGGTCCATCTAGGAATAGCACTGCAGTGGCAGACAGGATGGCAGTTTTAAAAACTAGGCCCCTAAGAGCACATAATGCAAAGAAAAAAAAGAGGTTCACCGAGGTTGCTGGATGACTAAGCTAAGCGACACAAGTGTGCGACACAAACCCTGGCCCATGTAGTAGTGGCACTGCAGTGGCAGACAGGATGGCAATTTTAAAAAAAGTAGGCCGCAAACACATCATGCAAAGAAGAAAAAGAGGTGCAATGAGGTAGCTGGATGACTAAGCTAAGCGACACAAGTGGGCGGAACAAACACCTGGCCCATCTAGTAGTGGCACTGCAGTGTCAGACAGGATGGCAGTTTTAAAAAGTAGGCCCCAAACAGCACATACTTGACAATGTACTTCACTTTAATTAACACTTGACAATGACTTCTGAGGAATGCGCTGCAGGTGACGTATAAGGGAGGATGTTCCAAGATGGTTAACGTCCTTACCCGTACTTATTATGGATTGACAAAGGAAACAGATAGCTTGACACCTGTTGTCTGGATTTGTGGAGAAATAATTCCAAACCCAAGAGGTGGCTTTTTTGGTATTTTATCCAGGCATGACAATGGGCTTCTTCATCCCACGGACAACAGGTGTTTCCCCCGGTGCCTTATTTAAACAAACCACATCACCATCAGAATCCTCATCGTCAACGTACTCTGCAGCGCCAGCTACACCAATATCATCCTGGAGTACTTCAACAGTGACATCTTCAATTTGAATATCAGAAACTTGACTGTGGGTGCTCCTTCCAGCACTTGCAGGGGGCGTGCAAATGGTGGAAGGAGCCACCTCTTCCCGTCCAGTGTTGGGAAGGTCAGTATCGCAACCGCCGACACACTTGGACTCTCCTTGGGGATTTGTGATACCATCTTAGAACGCAAAGTTCTTTTCTGTACTTTTGCCAGCTTGACTCTTTTCATTTTTCTAGCGGGAGGATGAGGGCTTCCATCGTCATGTGAAGCTGAACCACTAGTCATGAACATAGGTCAGGGCCTTAGCCGTTCCTTGCCACTCCGTGTCGTAAATGGCATATTGCAAGTTTACGTATCTCCTCAGACCATTTAAATTTCTTTTTTTGGGTCTTTTTACTGAACTTTGGCTTTTTAGATTTTACATGCCCTCTACTATCACAATGGGCATCGGTCTTGGCAGACGACGTTGATGGCATTTCATCGTCTATGCAGTGTTCACTCTAGCAGTGAAAAGGGGCATGGCGCCAGACTCCGGGGGCATATGCGCGTGCGCCCAAAATGGGGGGGCGGTCATGCAAATTAGGGGGCGTGGCCACACCTACGTCATTTTAGTGGGCGGTGCGACCCACAGACGCTACTATAGAGAGCGTCTGTGGCCAGCGACGTCACTTTTGGGGGTGTGCCCAGCACCTCCGTCGGTGCTGGGCTTCCCCCAGCTCTCTCCCAATGCATGAATGGATGCATGCGCACGGCATCTTTACACTCTGGGAGGGCAGGAAGCGGGTGGCTGTTCTAGCAGGGTGCCGCAAAATGGGCAGGGCGGGTTTTGCCTGCTAAAAAACGGGCAGGGCGCGGCACCCTGCTAAAACAGCCTAGAGTGAACACTACGTCTATGTCATGCCTAGTGGCAGCAGCTTTAGCACTAGGAGGAAGTGGTTCTTGATATTTCCCTATTTTATCCTCCAAATTTTTGTTCTCCAATATTTTTCTGGAGTTATATAACAATATGCGGTACAGGAGAGTGTACCGCATACACCACACAGGGCAAACCCTATAAAAATTATTTGGATTAAATATTAATAACCCCTTTATTTGGAGTAAATAATATACAGGACAGCACCACTGGACTTATACGGCAGTACCCCATGACTTATACGGCAGTACCCCATGACTTATACCGCAGTATGGCTGGACTTATATGGCAGCACCACTGGACTTATACAGCAGCACCACTGGACTGGACTTATATGGCAGTACCCCATGACTTATACGGCAGCACCACTGGACAGGAGTTATACGGCAGCACCACTGGAATGGACTTATATGTCAGTACCCCTGAACATATATGGCAGTACCACTGGACTTATACGGCAGCACCACTGGACTGGACTTATACTGCAGTACCTCTGGACTTATACGGCAGTACCCCTGGACTTATACGGCAGCACCACTGGACTGGACATATACGGCAGCACCACTGGACTGGACTTATACGGCAGCACCACTGGACTGGACTTATACAGCAGTATCCCTGGACTTATACGGCAGTACCCCTGGACTTATACGGCAGTACCCCTTGACTTATACAGCAGCACCAATGGACAGGACTTATACGGCAGCATCACTGGACTGGACTTATATGACAGTACCCCTGGACTTATACGGCAGTACCCCTGGACTTATATGGCAGTACCCCTTGACTTATACGGCAGCACCAATGGACAGGACTTATACGGCAGCATCACTGGACTGGACTTATATGACAGTACCCCTGGACTTATACGGCAGTACCCCAGGACTTATACGGCAGTACCCCTGGACTTATATGGCAGTTCCCCTGGACTTATACGGCAGCACCACTGGACTGGACTTATACGGCAGCACCACAGGACTGGACTTATATAACAGTACGCCTGGACTTATATGGCAGCACCACTGGACTGGACTTATACGGCAGCACCACAGGACTGGACTTATATAACAGTACGCCTGGACATATACGGCAGCACCACTGGACTTATACAGCAGCACCACTGGACTGGACTTATATGGCAGTACCCTTGGACTTTTACGGCAGTACCGCTGAACTTATACGGCAGTACCCCTTGACTTATATGGCAGTTCCCCTGGACTTATATAGCAGCACCACTGGACTGAACTTATACGGCAGCACCACTGGACTGGACTTATATGGCAGCACCACAGGACTGGACTTATATGGCAATACCCCTGGACTTATACGGCAGCACCACTGGACTGGACTTATACGGCAGTATCCCTGGACTTATACGGCAGTACCACTGGACTTATACGGCAGTAATCCTGGATTTATATGCCAGTGCCGCTGGACTTATACGGCAGTACCCATGGATTTATATGGCAGTACCCCTGGACTTATATGGCAGTACCCCTGGACTTATATTGCAGCACCACTGGACTGGACTTATACGGCAGCACCAATGGACTTATACTGCAGCATCACTGAACTGCACTTATACGGCAGTACCCCTGGACTTATACGGCAGTACCACCTGGACTTATACGGCAGTACCCCTGGACTTATACGGCAGTACCCCTGGACTTTTATGGCAGTTCCCCATGACTTATACAGCAGAACCACTGGACTGGACTTATACGGCAGCACCACTGGACTGGACTTATATGGCAGCACCACTGGATTGGACTTATACAGCAGTATCCCTGGACTTATATGGCAGTACTCCTGGACTTATATGGCAGCACCACTGGACTGGACTTATACGGCAGCACCTCTGGACTTATATGGCAGTACCCCTGGACTTACATGGCAGTACCGCAATACTTAGATGATAGTAACCCTGGACTTATATGACTTAGGGCAGCACAGGACACCACCAATGGACTGATGCAGCACAAAACAGCACCACTGGACTGAACTTATACAGCAGCACTGGACTTATGGCAGCACAGGACACCACCACTGTGAGTGGACTGATGCAGCACAAGACACTACCACTGTACTGATGCAGCACAAGACACCACCATTGGAATGATACAAAAGAGCAGGTCGCCACCCCACGCACCACACCACTTTCCCGCACAGACGCTGAGGAGACACATCCTCTTGCTACACTCTCCAGGACTGGAGTGAAAATGGCAGTGACGCATGGCTCCTTATATGGAAGCCAAAACCCATGAGAATCCGACAGCGGGATGATGACGTTTTGCCTCGTTCTGGTGTTCGAGCCTGGCGGGAAAACCCGGGCCAGACTTGGAGCGTGAAGTTCGGGTGAGGGGGTGATGGGGGGAGGGGGTATTCGGTTCTCAGGGAACCGAACCCACTCAGCTCTAGTTTTTTTTATATAAAATATTTTAAATATTTTTGGAATTATTGTGGAAACTGTATTCTATATCCGGTCCATTGGGAGTGACTGTGGAGGACATCAGTGACAAAAGAAACCTTTTGATGAACATAGGGTTATATGACCTGGGTGAGTGTAATTTCATGTGTGATTATTAATTATTATTGTTGGAAGAGGGCGAACACCAATCAATCAAAGAAACCTTTATGTGAACACATATCACTATGCTGGGGTGAGTCTGAAGGTTCCTTTCTATAGTGGCCATGACTGATGTTTGCTACTGGATAAATTATGTCCCCTTGATCTTCTCCCACATATACCAAAAAGGCAGGTTGCCACCATTGGAACTTGTTTGGGATAATCTAGGATCGCTCCCTGTTGTTTCATATTTCCTGACGTTTGGGGGCAAACAGTTGGATACAATGCACATCAAAGCCCTAAACTCTATAAGTGCATGAGTATAAGATGTAGATCCATAGACTGTACACTGTATATTTACAGGTGGTAACAAAGAATGTTAACTTAAGCAGACTGTAAAAAATAAGTTTATTTGCCTAGTCTGATGCAGACATAACTCGTGTAGCCTTCTGTTCTCGGCTCCAATTATCTTTGTAAAATTCAGGAGGGATAGTGTTTTACTACAGAACATGCCAAAATTCCGCTCTACCCAATTTAACTTTCTGCCCACTGGGAAGTGGGAGGTTGTGTGTGATCAGCCATAAGGGCCTGGCGTTAGTAGTCATTATGTGATGATGCAACACGCTGACACAACTTTCAGCTGCACATAACTCACTTGAACACTTCAGTTGCAATGATTATCATAATACATCATGCACAAAACAATGACAGATGTAGCATTTGTTTTATATGTTAATAATAAAGTGAAGATTAGGATCAACCTTTCATTAGTTTATAGGTCTGTAACCATAGGCGTGCGCAGCTAATTATATTAGGGGGTGCACCGCCAGAGTGGCGTGTCTAGCACCGCCTTTTGGGTGTGTCTAACACCGCCCAGGGACATGTCTAGCACTATTTTTCTCTCAGTAAAATCACATGGCTTAATCACATTACTCCAAACAGTATGAGCCAAAATTCACATTTCGCCATACAGTATGAGCTGAAATTCACATTATGCCACACAGTATGAGCCGAAATTCACATTACGCCACGCAGTATGAACTGAAATTCACATTATACCACATAGTATGAGTTGAAATTCACATTATGCCACACAGTATGAGCTGAAATTCACATGACCCCACACAATATGAGCTGAAATTCACATGACCCCACACAATATGAGCTGAAATTCACATTACACCACACAGTATGAGCCGAAATTTACATTATGCCACATGGTATGAGCGAAAGTTGACATTACGCCACACAGTATGAGCAATATATATATATTATGGAGAGAGAGAGGCATGGAGAGGGGGGGGCACAAGGAAAGAGAGGCATGAAGAGCGAGAGGGGCATTGGGATGGGGGAGCATGAGGAGAGAGAGACATGGAGAGAGTGAGAGGTATGGAGAGGGGTGGTATGAAGGGTGAGGGGGCATGGAGAGAGTGAGAGGCATGGGGGGGATAGAGAGAGGGGCATGGGAGGGAGAGAGGGAGGGAAGGAAGGAGTGGGAGAGCAGTTTACCTGGAGGTTGGGAGGCGGCTCCATGGTCCCTCCAGTCAGGCGCGGTGGGGATGTGTAGTGGCTCCGGCGGGGTCTCCGCAGCCGGGCAGGAGATGCAGGAGGAGGGAGATAAGCAGAGATGCGGCGGCAGCTGATGCAGTACTCTGTAAGAAAGAAGCCTGCTGCCCAGACTGCCTGAGCTTCTCCAGCTGCGCATCCTAGGAAGTCAGCGAGCATACTGGTAAATGCACTACTGGCAGCGAGGAATAGCACAGGACTGAGCAGCAGGCTCTGCGGGGATCGCTGTGCTGCACTGCCCTAATGTGCAGGCATGTGGGGAGTGCTGGATATTAGGGGGTGCCTGTGCGCACCAGGCACCCCCCCCCTGCGCACGCCTATGTCTGTAACCCTTGTGTAGGTAGATCTTAGAGGGTGATATGTTGACTAAAGATCACATGCAACAGACTATATAAAGGTGAGCAAATGGCACTTCCTGTATAAAATCTTCAGAAAGATCTATGCTATTCCTTGTGTCTTAGAGGTCTATTTATCACCATCCGCATCTGATGATGTGGATGACAGGTGATAAACTTGACCAAACTTGCACTGCGATAATTGAGTACATCACATGGATGTATCAATTATCTCATGCAGGGACAGAGATTGCGGTCAAGCTCTGTCCCTGTGATGCCTCTTCGCAGCATCATCTAGCTATTTTTTATAAAAAATACCCTGATGGCCTGCTGCGCTTGCGCTGCCACCCGTCATAACCGCCGCCGAGAACCACCCCCTCCTGTTGCAACTAGTGATGAGCAGGTTCGGTTCCTCGGAATCCGAACCCCCCCGAACTTCGGTTCCTCGGAATCTGAACCCCCCCGAACTTCACCCTTTTTACACGGGTCCGAGGCAGACTCGGATTCTCCCGTATGGCTCGGTTAACCCGAGCGCGCCGAACGTCATCATCCCGCTGTCGGATTCTCGCGAGATTCGGATTCTATATAAGGAGCCGCGCGTCGCCGCCATTTTTCACTCGTGCATTGGAAATGATAGTGAGAGGACGTGGCTGGCGTCCTCTCACTTTGTTTCAGGGGGCTGCAGTGCAAATATCTTTATTCTGGGGACCAGCAGTATTATATAGGAGGAGTACAGTGCAGAGTTTTGCTGACCAGTGACCACCAGTATTATACGTTCTCTGCCTGAAAAACGCTCCATATCTGTGCTCAGTGTGCTGCATATATCTGTGCTCACACTGCTTTATTGTGGGGACTGGGGACCAGCAGTATTATATAGGAGGAGTACAGTGCAGAGTTTTGCTGACCAGTGACCACCAGTATTATACGTTCTCTGCCTGAAAAACGCTCCATATCTGTGCTCAGTGTGCTGCATATATCTGTGCTCACACTGCTTTATTGTGGGGACTGGGGACCAGCAGTATTATATAGGAGGAGTACAGTGCAGAGTTTTGCTGACCAGTGACCACCAGTATTATACGTTCTCTGCCTGCAAAACGCTCCATATCTGTGCTCAGTGTGCTGCATATATCTGTGCTCACACTGCTTTATTGTGGGGACTGGGGACCAGCAGTATTATATAGGAGGAGTACAGAGCAGAGTTTTGCTGACCAGTGACCACCAGTATTATACGTTCTCTGCCTGAAAAACGCTCCATATCTGTGCTCAGTGTGCTGCATATATCTGTGCTCACACTGCTTTATTGTGGGTACTGGGGACCAATAGTATTATATAGGAAGAGTACTGTGTCGTCAAGTATACTATCCATCCATACCTGTGGTACATTTCAGTTGTGCGCAGTATATATAGTAGTAGGCCATTGGAGAACAAAAATGTGGAGGTTAAAATAGGGAAAGATCAAGATCCACTTCCACCTCGTGCTGAAGCTGCTGCCACTAGTCATGGCCGAGACGATGAAATGCCATCAACGTCGTCTGCCAAGGCCGATGCCCAATGTCATAGTAGAGAGCATGTAAAATCCAAAACACAAAAGTTCAGTAAAATGACCCAAAAATCAAAATTGAAAGCGTCTGAGGAGAAGCGTAAACTTGCCAATATGCCATTTACGACACGGAGTGGCAAGGAACGGCTGAGGCCCTGGCCTATGTTCATGGCTAGTGGTTCAGCTTCACATGAGGATGGAAGCACTCATCCTCTCGCTAGAAAAATGAAAAGACTTAAGCTGGCAAAAGCACAGCAAAGATCTGTGCGTTCTTCTAAATCACAAATCCCCAAGGAGAGTCCAATTGTGTCGGGTGCGATGCCTGACCTTCCCAACACTGGACGGGAAGAGGTGGCGCCTTCCACCGTTTGCACGCCCCCTGCAAGTGCTGGAAGGAGCACCCGCAGTCCAGTTCCTGATAGTCAAATTGAAGATGTCACTGTTGAAGTACACCAGGATGAGGATATGGGTGTTGCTGGCGCTGAGGAGGAAATTGACAAGGAGGATTCTGATGGTGAGGTGATTTGTTTAAGTCAGGCACCCGGGGAGACACCTGTTGTCCGTGGGACGAATATGGCCATTGACATGCCTGGTCAAATTACAAAAAAAAAATCACCTCTTCGGTGTGGAATTATTTTAACACAAATGCGGACAACAGGTGTCAAGCCGTGTGTTGCCTTTGTCAAGCTGTAATAAGTAGGGGTAAGGACGTTAACCACCTCGGAACATCCTCCCTTATACGTCACCTGCAGCGCATTCATCATAAGTCAGTGACAAGTTCAAAAACTTTGGATGACAGCGGAAGCAGTCCACTGACCACTAAATCCCTTCCTCTTGTAACCAAGTTCCTGCAAACCACACCACCAACTCCCTCAGTGTCAATTTCCTCCTTACACAGGAAAGCCAATAGTCCTGCAGGCCATGTCACTGTCAAGTCTGACGAGTCCTCTCCTGCCTGGGATTCTTCTGATGCATCCTTGAGTGTAACGCCTCCTGCTGCTGGCGCTGCTGTTGTTGCTGCTGGGAGTCGATCGTCATCCCAGAGGGGAAGTCGGAAGACCACTTGTACTACTTCCAGTAAGAAATTGACTGTCCAACAGTCCTTTGCGAGGAAGATGAAATATCACAGCAGTCATCCTGCTGCAAAGTGGATAACTCAGGCCTTGGCAGCCTGGGCGGTGAGAAACGTGTTTCCGTTATCCACCGTTAGTTCACAGACTTGATTGAGGTACTGTGTCCCCGGTACCAAATACCATCTAGGTTCCATTTCTCTAGGCAGGCGATACCGAAAATGTACACAGACCTCAGAAAAAGAGTCACCAGTGTCCTAAAAAATGCAGTTGTTCCCAATGTCCACTTAACCACGGACATGTGGACAAGTGGAGCAGGGCAGACTCAGGACAACGCCAGCAATATTGTGCATGCATTACATCTGGGCAAATTCCAGCATGTCCCATGTTTTGCACATACATTGAATTTGGTGGTGCAGAATTATTTAAAAAACGACAGGGGCCTGCAATTCTTCGGGCCACTTTCGGCATTCAGCCACTGCGTGCCGAAGACTGGAGCACCAGCAAACAGTCCTGAACCTGCCCTGCCATCATCTGAAGCAAGAGGTGGTAACGAGGTGGAATTCATCCCTCTATATGCTTCAGAGGATGGAGGAGCAGCAAAAGGTCATTCAAGCCTATACATCTGCCTACGATATAGGCAAAGGAGGGGGAATGCACATGACTCAAGCGCAGTGGAGAATGATTTCAACGTTGTGCAAGGTTCTGCAACCCTTTGAATTTGCCACACGTGAAGTCAGTTCAGACACTGCCAGCCTGAGTCAGGTCATTCCCCTCATCAGGCTTTTGCAGAAGAAGCTGGAGACATTGAAGGAGGAGCTAAAACAGAGCGATTCCGCTAGGCATGTGGGACTTGTGGATGGAGCCCTTAATTCGCTTAACCAGGATTCACGGGTGGTCAATCTGTTGAAATCAGAGCACTACATTTTGGCCACCGTGCTCGATCCTAGATTTAAAACCTACGTTGTATCTCGCTTTCCGGCAGACACAAGTCTGCAGAGGTTCAAAGACCTGCTGGTGAGAAAATTGTCAAGACAAGCGGAACGTGACCCGTCAACAGCTCCTCCTTCACATTCTCCCGCAACTGGGGGAGCGAGGAAAAGGCTAAGAATTCCGAGCTTACCCGCTGGCGGTGATGCAGGGCAGTCTGGAGCGAGTGCTGACATCTGGTCCGGACTGAAGGACCTGCCAACGATTACTGACAAGTCGTCTACTGTCACTGCATATGATTCTCTCATCATTGAAAGAATGGTGGAGGATTATATGAGTGACCGCATCCAAGTAGGCACGTCAGACAGTCCGTACGTATACTGGCAGTAAAAAGAGGCAATTTGGAGGCCCTTGCAGAAACTGGCTTTATTTTACCTAAGTTGCCCACCCTCCAGTGTGTACTCCGAAAGAGTGTTTAGTGCAGCCGCTCACCTTGTCAGCAATCGGCGTACGAGGTTACTTCCAGAAAATGTGGAGAAGATGATGTTCATCAAAATGAATTATAATCAATTCCTCCGTGGAGACATTCACCAGCAATTGCCTCCAGAAAGTACACAGGGACCTGAGATGGTGGATTCCAGTGGGGACGAATTAATAATCTGTGAGGAGGGGGATGTACACAGTGAAAGGGGTGAGGAATCGGACGATGAGGAGGAGGTGGACATCTTGCCTCTGTAGAGCCAGTTTGTGCAAGGAGAGATTGATTGCTTCTTTTTTGGTGGGGGCCCAAATCAACCAGTCATTTCAGTCACAGTTGTGTGGCAGACCCTGTTGCTGAAATGATGGGTTTGTTAAAGTGTGCATGTCCTGTTTATACAACATAAAGGTGGGTGGGAGGGCCCAAGGACAATTCCATCTTGCACCTCTTTTTTCTTTCATTTTTCTTTGCATCATGTGCTGTTTGGGGACTATTTTTTTGAAGTGCCATCCTGCCTGACACTGCAGTGCCACTCCTAGATGGGCCAGGTGTTTGTGTCGGCCACTTGTGTCGCTTAGCTTAGCCATCCAGCGACCTTGGTTCCCCTCTTTTTTTCTTTGCATCATGTGCTGTTTGGGGACTATTTTTTTGAAGTGCCATCCTGTCTGACACTACAGTGCCACTCCTAGGTGGGCCAGGTGTTTGTGTCGGCCACTTGGGTCGCTTAGCTTAGTCATCCAGCGACCTCGGTGCAAATTTTAGGACTAAAAATAATATTGTGAGGTGTGAGGTGTTCAGAATTGTCACAACTGAGGGCCTGAGCTGACAAGAGGAAGCCTCAGTTGTAGGTGCTGGGGTGAAGCTAAACTTTGGAGGTTTTATCAGACCCCTGGACATACGAGTAGGATGTAGAAAGGTTGCCCGAAGGTGTGACCACGACAACCAGGATTAAAAGTCAATAAGTATTTATTAACAGAACTCCATGTAATCACAGCAGTAATAAGTGAATGAAGATATACAGCAGACTTGGTAAAAACAGTTCCTGGAGAACTACGGGTTGGCAACGGCCACAGGGTGCTGGTAGCAGTAGGTACAGTTCTTAATGTCCCAGAGATGGAATGTCCTTACCAGACCCGTCCGTAGCATGAGGTATAACCAAGGAACACACCAGCAGATGTTTCACTGGAAGCTGGTAGCACTGTAGTTGAGGTAGCTGCTGAGGACGCTGGATGGAACCAGAGTCAGGCTGCACCGCAAGATGGTAGGCTGGTGCGGGTCTCTTAGTGGAATCTGGAAACAGGAGCTGGAAACCTGAAATGGAAACAACCACAGGAGAGAGAGACTGGAAACAAGGTTTGACAACCAAAGCACTGACGATTTCCTGGTTCAGGCTCAATCCCTTTATACCCTTAGGTATGCAGGGATTGGATGAGCAATTAGGCAGACTTCAGCGGAGCTATGAGTTGGAGGACAGGATCATGTAACTAGAACTAAGATGGCTGCGCCCATACCGGCCAGTGGAGGGAAACCTTGTTTGTAACACCACATGGAGATTCCTCTGTAATGGCGGCGGTGAACACAGAGAACGCCGAATTGCGTCTCAGAACTCCAGCGCGGACGGCCGCTGCCGCAGTAGATGAGGAGTGCCACATAACCTGTAATGCATTGAGAATACACAGACGATGCCCGAGGCCCCGTCGGCTGGTGACGCCATGCCAGTCGCCTGGGCACTGGAAGGACAATATCCACGGACCAGCAGAGATGAGACATGACATGTGAATGCTAGCAACACAGCTGGGAACCGGGCCTAGGACGCTGAGCCAGCCTCAGGAGACAACTGAAAGGCAAATAATGGCGTCCAGATACCCGGATCGTGACAGCACCCCCCCCTATAGGAGTGGCCCCAGGACACTTCTTAGGCTTCTGAGGAAATCTGGAGTGGAAATTCCGGACCAAGGTAGGCGCATGGACATCTGAAGCATTGGTCCAAGAGCGTTCCTCAGGGCCATAGCCCTTCCAATCAATAAGATATTGTAACTGACCATAACGGAAACGTGAATCCAGAATCTTGGCAACTTCATACTCAACTCCCCGTTGAGTCTGGACTTTAGGAGCCGAAGGTAGTGCAGAATGGAATCGATTTAGGATCAGCGGTTTCAGATGGGAAACGTGGAATGTCCTAGGAATTTTCAAGAATGGGGGTAACTGGAGTTTGTAAGCAACAGGATTGATAACTTGTTAAATTTGAAAAGGACCGATGTAATGGGGAGCAAACTTCATGCTTGGAACTCTCAACCTCAAATTCTTTGTAGACAGCCAAACACGATCACCCACTTTGAGGGCAGGAATTGCCCTACGCTTCTAATTTGCAAACTTCTTGTATCTAAACGATGCTTTGAGCAGAGCCGCTCGAACATTCTTCCAGTTGTTTGAAAACTGGCGCAAGGTGATATCAACTGCTGGTACAGAAGTCACTGGAAGCGGTTGGCATTCTGGAACTTTAGGGTGGAATCCGTAGTTGATGAAGAATGGTGTTGAAGAAGATGAGAAATGATATTGGTTGTTATGGCTGAACTCGGCCCAGGGAAGGAGTTGAACCCAGTCATCTTGAGAGGAAGACACATAAATGCGGAGGAAGGCCTCCAAGTCCTGATTCACCCTCTCAGTTTGACCATTGGTCTGAGGATGGTAAGCTGTAGAAAACTTTAATTTGACTTGGAGGGCTTGACACAAACTTCGCCAAAATTTGGCTGCGAATTGTACTCCTCTGTCAGAGATGATCTCCTCGGGAAGACCGTGTAGTCAGAAGATCTCCTGAATGAACACTTGAGCCAACTTGGAAGCTGATGGAAGACCGGTGAGGGGAATGAAATATGCCATCTTGGTGAACCGGTCAACATCTACCCAGATGGTATTAAACTTGTTGCACATAGGCAGGTCTGTAACGAAGTCCATCGACAAATGGGTCCACGGTCGACGGGGAACAGATAATGGAACCAGTTGCCCCGCAGGCGACTGGCGGGATACTTTGTGTTGGGCACACTTTGGGCAAGAAGCAATAAACTCCATGACGTCCTTTTTCAGAGTTGGCCACCAATAAGTCCTAGAGATGAACTCAAGGGTTTTCTGAATGCCTGTATGTCCGGCAAAACGGGAAGCATGTGCCCAATGCATGAGCTTCTTCCTTAGCACCGACTTCACAAAACTTTTCCCTGGTGGGGGCGTAGAGTCCATCCTTACCGTGGAGAATGCCATCGGATTGATGATAGGATGCTTGTCAGAAGACTACGACTCATTTTCTTGCTCCCAAGAGCGGGAACGGGCATCGGCCTTGCGATTCTGAGAGCCCGGACAGAACTGGAGTTTAAAGTCGAACCTAGAAAAGAAAAGTGCCCATCTGGCCTGACGAGGATTGAGACATTGTGCGCCTTTCAAATACAAAAGATTCTTGTGATCGGTAAGTATGGTAACAGAATGAGAAGCTCCCTCCAGCAGGTATCTCCACTCCTCCAGAGCGAGTTTGATTGCCAGCAACTCCTGATCGCCAATGGCATAGTTGCGCTCAGCTGGGGAAAACTTCCAGGAGAAGAAACTGCAAGGATGCAGATGACCATCTTTTGCTCTCTGGGATAGCACCGCGCCTACTCCAACGGAAGAGGCATCCACCTCAAGGATGAAAGGCGAGTTGATATCGGGCTGCTTCAATACCGGAGCAGAGATGAATCGTTGCTTTAATAAATGAAAGGCTTGCATAGCTTCTTCAGACCACTTGGACGGATTAGCACCCTTCTTAGTTAACGCAGTGATAGGCCCCACAATGGTGGAAAAGTCTCGTATAAACTTTCTGTAATAATTGGCGAATCCTAAAAATCTCTGGACCCCTTTGAGGGTTAAAGGTAACGGCCAATTCTGAATAGCTTGTAGTTTCTCAGGATCCATTTCTAGTTCAGAACCGGACACAATGTAGCCTAGAAACGGAATGGATTTGAATTTAAAAAAAACACTTCTCCAATTTGCAATAGAGATGATTGACACGGAGACGGGTCAGAACTTCCTTTACCCAGAAACGATGTTCCTCCAGATTGTTGGCAAAGATGAGGATATAATTGAGATAAACCACGACATGACAATATAAGATGTCTCTGAAGATCTCGTTCACGAAATGCTGGAAGACAGCTGGAGCATTACTTAATCCAAAAGGCATGACAAGGTACTCATAATGTCTATCACGGGTGTTAAATGCAGTCTTCCACTCGTCACCCTCTCGGATCCGGATGAGGTTGTAGGCACCCCTCAAATCTAATTTCCTGAAGATGGTTGCTCCGCTAACTCGATCAAAGAGTTCTGTAATCAGAGGTAAAAGATATCGGTTCTTGACAGTGATGTCGTTCAAGCCTCTGTAGTCGATGCATGGCCGCAGGCCACCATCTTTCTTCTTGACGAAGAAGAAACCTGCGCCAGCTGGGGAGGAAGAAGGTCGAATGAAGCCCTTCGCCAAATTCTCCTTAATATATTCTTCCATAGAATGCGTTTCTGGTAAAGACAGCGGATAGGTTCAGCCTCGAGGTGGAACCTTCCCCGGGATGAGATCGATTGGACAGTCCCATTCCCTATGAGGAGGAAGGATATCGGCAGAAGCTTTACTGAACACGTCCGTGTAATCTTGATACGGAGGAGGTGGAACATCAGATGACTTGGAGGAGGAAGAACATATGGGAAGCACTTTGGACAAACAGGTCTCAGTACAGGAAGGACCCCATGCCAGGATTTGGGTAGTCATCCAGTCAATCGAAGGGTTATGGAGACGAAGCCATGGAAGGCCCAAAACCACTGGATGTGTGGCTCTTGGAATTACTAGGAAGGAAATTAATTCTGAATGAAGAACTCCTACTTTCAGACGAACTGGTAGAGTTCTTGAGGAAATAACTGCATCAAAAATCTTACTGCCATCCACAGCAGTCAAAGATATGGACGAGGAAAGTCTCTCAGTGGGTAGGGACCACCGTTTAACATATGCTTCAGTTATAAAATTCCCAGCTGCTCCGGAATCTAGGAGGGCAATGACGTTCCTATAACGTTGAGCAATTTGAAGCGAGACTGGGAGATTACAATCATGAGGAGATGGAGAGAAGAGCATTACTCCTAGCCGGCCCTCTCCTTGGCGGGCTAGGACTTGAAGTTTCCCGGACGTTTGGGACAGGCATTGATTACATGAGACGGAGCTGCACAGTAAAGACAAAGGTACTCAGAAAGACGTCTTCGACGCTCAGCTGGAGATAGACGGGAATGACCAATTTGCATAGGCTCATCTTTGGGTGGAGACAGTTGACGAAGAGGAGGAGCAGAAGATTTCGGGATAGATGATCTTCCCCGCTCGGTTGCCCTTTCTCTGAACCGTAGATCAACTTTTGTACACAGGGATATTAGCTCATCCAACTTAGAGGGCAAGTCTCTGGTAGCTAATTCGTCCTTGATGCGTTCAGATAAGCCATGCCAGAATGCAGCATACAGGGCTTCGTCGTTCCATGCCAGTTCAGAGGCCAGGGTCTTGAATTGTATTAAGTACTGTCCCACAGTATGAGTTCCTTGGCGTAAACGAAGAATCTCAGAGGAAGCAGAAGTTACACGGCCTGGCTCATCGAAGATGCGCCAGAAAGTCGTTACAAAGTCAGTATATGAGGACAACAGGGTGTCGGATTTCTTCCATAAAGGTGATGCCCAATCAAGGGCGGAGCCACTGAGGAGGGAAATAATGTAAGCAATTTTAGTGCGATCACTAGGGAGACTGCCAGTTTGTAGCTCAAAATGAATTTCACATTGGTTGAGAAATCCCCTGCAAGATCTTGGAGATCCATCAAATTTTGCTGGCGTTGGAAGATGAAGACGTGGAGCAGAAATGGGTAAGGTGGGTGGGGTTACAACTGGTGACACTGTGGTGGACGCACCGGACGCCCCTAAACCACGGAGGGTCGTTTGGATCCCATCCAGCCGAGTAGAGAGATCCTGGAGACAGCGGATGATGTGGCCTTGTGCAGCCTCCTGATGTTCGAGTCTGGCTGCCAGTTCTTGCATTGGCCTGGCTGCTTGATCCTGGTCTCCGGCTAGATTCATATGGTCAGTGCTTACTGTCACAACTGAGGGCCTGAGCTGACAAGAGGAAGCCTCAGTTGTAGGGGCTGGGGTGAAGCTAAACTTCGGAGGTTTTATCAGACCCCTGGACATACGAGTAGGATGTAGAAAGGTTGCCCGAAGGCGTGACCACGACAACCAGGATTAAAAGTCAATAAGTATTTATTAACAGAACTCCATGTAATCACAGCAGTAATAAGTCAATGAAGATATACAGCAGATTTGGTAAAAACAGTTCCTGGAGAACTACGGGTTGGCAACGGCCACAGGGTACTGGTAGCAGTAGGTACAGTTCTTAATGTCCCAGAGATGGAATGTCCTTACCAGACCCGTCCGTAGTATGAGGTATAACCAAGGAACACACCAGCAGATGTTTCACTGGAAGCTGGTAGCACTGTAGTTGAGGTAGCTGCTGAGGACGCTGGATGGAACCAGCCAGGTGTTAAGACATGGAGTAGATGCTGGATGGAACCAGCCAGATAGTAGAATGAAGCTAGGGAGCGAAGATGTAGAAACCGATGGTTTGCAGGTGCCGATGGTATGCAGGTAACCGATGGTATGCAGGTAACCGATGGTATGCATGTAACCGCTGGAAAAGCACCGGCTCTTTAAGAAAGCTGATCACTGCTGGAAGCTGACCGCTGGAAGCAGATGAGACTGTAGCTGGAGACTGGAGCAAACACAGGAGACTATAGAGTCAGGCTGCACCGCAAGGTGGTAGGCTGGTGCGGGTCTCTTAGTGGAATCTGGAAACAGGAGCTGGACCACAGGAGAGAGAGACTGGAAACAAGGTTTGACAACCAAAGCACTGACGATTTCCTGGTTCAGGCTCAAAGGCGTATCTAGGGTAGGGCGAGAGGGGCACGTGCCCTGGGCGCCTTGGCAGGCCCAGGAGAGGGGGGCGCCGCCGGCATCCAGGGCATCATGCCCCACTCGCCCCCTTCAACCCTAAATGTGAGGGGAGGAGAGCGCAGCGTCTCTCCCTCCCCTCACCGCCGCTGCCAGCACTAGCAGCGCTGCCAGCAGCGCTGCTGTGTCCGGTCTCCGGCGTTAGCTTGCAGACCGGCTCCTGATTGGCTGCCGGTCCGCGAGCTCTGATTGGCTAGCGAACCGGCGTCAGACAGCCGCCGGAGACCTGGAGCGGTGAGGGGAAGGAGAGGCGCTGCGCTCTCCTCCCCTCACATAGCAACTAGAGATGAGCGCCTGAAATTTTTCGGGTTTTGTGTTTTGGTTTTGGGTTCGGTTCCGCGGCCGTGTTTTGGGTTCGAACGCGTTTTGGCAAAACCTCACCGAATTTTTTTTGTCGGATTCGGGTGTGTTTTGGATTCGGGTGTTTTTTTCAAAAAACACTAAAAAACAGCTTAAATCATAGAATTTGGGGGTCATTTTGATCCCAAAGTATTATTAACCTCAAAAACCATAATTTCCACTCATTTTCAGTCTATTCTGAATACCTCACACCTCACAATATTATTTTTAGTCCTAAAATTTGCACCGAGGTCGCTGTGTGAGTAAGATAAGCGACCCTAGTGGCCGACACAAACACCGGGCCCATCTAGGAGTGGCACTGCAGTGTCACGCAGGATGTCCCTTCCAAAAAACCCTCCCCAAACAGCACATGACGCAAAGAAAAAAAGAGGCGCAATGAGGTAGCTGTGTGAGTAAGATTAGCGACCCTAGTGGCCGACACAAACACCGGGCCCATCTAGGAGTGGCACTGCAGTGTCACGCAGGATGGCCCTTCCAAAAAACCCTCCCCAAACAGCACATGACGCAAAGAAAAAAAGAGGCGCAATGAGGTAGCTGTGTGAGTAAGATTAGCGACCCTAGTGGCCGACACAAACACCGGGCCCATCTAGGAGTGGCACTGCAGTGTCACGCAGGATGTCCCTTCCAAAAAACCCTCCCCAATCAGCACATGATGCAAAGAAAAAGAAAAGAAAAAAGAGGTGCAAGATGGAATTGTCCTTGGGCCCTCCCACCCACCCTTATGTTGTATAAACAAAACAGGACATGCACACTTTAACCAACCCATCATTTCAGTGACAGGGTCTGCCACACGACTGTGACTGATATGACGGGTTGGTTTGGACCCCCCCCAAAAAAGAAGCAATTAATCTCTCCTTGCACAAACTGGCTCTACAGAGGCAAGATGTCCACCTCATCTTCACCCTCCGATATATCACCGTGTACATCCCCCTCCTCACAGATTATCAATTCGTCCCCACTGGAATCCACCATCTCAGCTCCCTGTGTACTTTGTGGAGGCAATTGCTGCTGGTCAATGTCTCCGCGGAGGAATTGATTATAATTCATTTTAATGAACATCATCTTCTCCACATTTTCTGGATGTAACCTCGTACGCCGATTGCTGACAAGGTGAGCGGCGGCACTAAACACTCTTTCGGAGTACACACTTGTGGGAGGGCAACTTAGGTAGAATAAAGCCAGTTTGTGCAAGGGCCTCCAAATTGCCTCTTTTTCCTGCCAGTATAAGTACGGACTGTGTGACGTGCCTACTTGGATGCGGTCACTCATATAATCCTCCACCATTCTATCAATGTTGAGAGAATCATATGCAGTGACAGTAGACGACATGTCCGTAATCGTTGTCAGGTCCTTCAGTCCGGACCAGATGTCAGCATCAGCAGTCGCTCCAGACTGCCCTGCATCACCGCCAGCGGGTGGGCTCGGAATTCTGAGCCTTTTCCTCGCACCCCCAGTTGCGGGAGAATGTGAAGGAGGAGATGTTGACAGGTCGCGTTCCGCTTGACTTGACAATTTTGTCACCAGCAGGTCTTTCAACCCCAGCAGACCTGTGTCTGCCGGAAAGAGAGATCCAAGGTAGGCTTTAAATCTAGGATCGAGCACGGTGGCCAAAATGTAGTGCTCTGATTTCAACAGATTGACCACCCGTGAATCCTTGTTAAGCGAATTAAGGGCTGCATCCACAAGTCCCACATGCCTAGCGGAATCGCTCCCTTTTAGCTCCTTCTTCAATGCCTCCAGCTTCTTCTGCAAAAGCCTGATGAGGGGAATGACCTGACTCAGGCTGGCAGTGTCTGAACTGACTTCACGTGTGGCAAGTTCAAAGGGCATCAGAACCTTGCACAACGTTGAAATCATTCTCCACTGCACTTGAGACAGGTGCATTCCACCTAATATATCGTGCTCAATTGTATAGGCTTGAATGGCCTTTTGCTGCTCCTCCAACCTCTGAAGCATATAGAGGGTTGAATTCCACCTCGTTACCACTTCTTGCTTCAGATGATGGCAGGGCAGGTTCAGTAGTTTTTGGTGGTGCTCCAGTCTTCTGTACGTGGTGCCTGTACGCCGAAAGTGTCCCGCAATTTTTCTGGCCACCGACAGCATCTCTTGCACGCCCCTGTCGTTTTTAAAAAAATTCTGCACCACCAAATTCAAGGTATGTGCAAAACATGGGACGTGCTGGAATTTGCCCATATTTAATGCACACACAATATTGCTGGCGTTGTCCGATGCCACAAATCCACAGGAGAGTCCAATTGGGGTAAGCCATTCCGCGATGATCTTCCTCAGTTGCCGTAAGAGGTTTTCAGCTGTGTGCGTATTCTGGAAAGCGGTGATACAAAGCGTAGCCTGCCTAGGAAAGAGTTGGCGTTTGCGAGATGCTGCTACTGGTGCCGCCGCTGCTGTTCTTGCGGCGGGAGTCCATACATCTACCCAGTGGGCTGTCACAGTCATATAGTCCTGACCCTGCCCTGCTCCACTTGTCCACATGTCCGTGGTTAAGTGGACATTGGGTACAGCTGCATTTTTTAGGACACTGGTGACTCTTTTTCTGAGGTCTGTGTACATTTTCGGTATCGCCTGCCTAGAGAAATGGAACCTAGATGGTATTTGGTACCGGGGACACAGTACCTCCAACAAGTCTCTAGTTGGCTCTGCAGTAATGATGGATACCGGAACCACGTTTCTCACCACCCAGGATGCCAAGGCCTCAGTTATCCGCTTTGCAGTAGGATGACTGCTGTGATATTTCATCTTCCTCGCAAAGGACTGTTGAACAGTCAATTGCTTACTGGAAGTAGTACAAGTGGGCTTACGACTTCCCCTCTGGGATGACCATCGACTCCCAGCAGCAACAACAGCAGCGCCAGCAGCAGTAGGCGTTACACGCAAGGATGCATCGGAGGAATCCCAGGCAGGAGAGGAATCGTCAGAATTGCCAGTGACATGGCCTGCAGGACTATTGGCATTCCTGGGGAAGGAGGAAATTGACACTGAGGGAGTTGGTGGGGTGGTTTGCGTGAGCTTGGTTACAAGAGGAAGGGATTTACTGGTCAGTGGACTGCTTCCGCTGTCACCCAAAGTTTTTGAACTTGTCACTGACTTATTATGAATGCGCTGCAGGTGACGTATAAGGGAGGATGTTCCGAGGTGGTTAACGTCCTTACCCCTACTTATTACAGCTTGACAAAGGGAACACACGGCTTGACACCTGTTGTCCGCATTTCTGGTGAAATACCTCCACACCGAAGAGCTGATTTTTTTGGTATTTTCACCTGGCATGTCAACGGCCATATTCCTCCCACGGACAACAGGTGTCTCCCCGGGTGCCTGACTTAAACAAACCACCTCACCATCAGAATCCTCCTGGTCAATTTCCTCCCCAGCGCCAGCAACACCCATATCCTCCTCATCCTGGTGTACTTCAACACTGACATCTTCAATCTGACTATCAGGAACTGGACTGCGGGTGCTCCTTCCAGCACTTGCAGGGGGCGTGCAAATGGTGGAAGGCGCATGCTCTTCACGTCCAGTGTTGGGAAGGTCAGGCATCGCAACCGACACAATTGGACTCTCCTTGTGGATTTGGGATTTCGAAGAATGCACAGTTCTTTGCTGTGCTGCTTTTGCCAGCTTGAGTCTTTTCATTTTTCTAGCGAGAGGCTGAGTGCTTCCATCCTCATGTGAAGCTGAACCACTAGCCATGAACATAGGCCAGGGCCTCAGCCGTTCCTTGCCACTCCGTGTGGTAAATGGCATATTGGCAAGTTTACGCTTCTCCTCCGACAATTTTATTTTAGGTTTTGGAGTCCTTTTTTTACTGATATTTGGTGTTTTGGATTTGACATGCTCTGTACTATGACATTGGGCATCGGCCTTGGCAGACGACGTTGCTGGCATTTCATCGTCTCGGCCATGACTAGTGGCAGCAGCTTCAGCACGAGGTGGAAGTGGATCTTGATCTTTCCCTAATTTTGGAACCTCAACATTTTTGTTCTCCATATTTTAATAGGCACAACTAAAAGGCACCTCAGGTAAACAATGGAGATGTATGGATTGGATACTAGTATACAATTATGGACGGGCTGCCGAGTGCCGACACAGAGGTAGCCACAGCCGTGAACTACCGCACTGTACTGTGTCTGCTGCTAATATATAGACTGGTTGATAAAGAGATAGTATACTCGTAACTAGTATGTATGTATAAAGAAAGAAAAAAAAACCACGGTTAGGTGGTATATACAATTATGGACGGGCTGCCGAGTGCCGACACAGAGGTAGCCACAGCCGTGAACTACCGCACTGTACTGTGTCTGCTGCTAATATATAGACTGGTTGATAAAGAGATAGTATACTCGTAACTAGTATGTATGTATAAAGAAAGAAAAAAAAAACCACGGTTAGGTGGTATATACAATTATGGACGGGCTGCCGAGTGCCGACACAGAGGTAGCCACAGCCGTGAACTACCGCACTGTACTGTGTCTGCTGCTAATATATAGACTGGTTGATAAAGAGATAGTATACTCGTAACTAGTATGTATGTATAAAGAAAGAAAAAAAAACCACGGTTAGGTGGTATATACAATTATGGACGGGCTGCCGAGTGCCGACACAGAGGTAGCCACAGCCGTGAACTACCGCACTGTACTGTGTCTGCTGCTAATATATAGACTGGTTGATAAAGAGATAGTATACTCGTAACTAGTATGTATGTATAAAGAAAGAAAAAAAAACCACGGTTAGGTGGTATATACAATTATGGACGGGCTGCCGAGTGCCGACACAGAGGTAGCCACAGCCGTGAACTACCGCACTGTACTGTGTCTGCTGCTAATATATAGACTGGTTGATAAAGAGACAGTATACTCGTAACTAGTATGTATGTATAAAGAAAGAAAAAAAAACCACGGTTAGGTGGTATATACAATTATGGACGGGCTGCCGAGTGCCGACACAGAGGTAGCCACAGCCGTGAACTACCGCACTGTACTGTGTCTGCTGCTAATATATAGACTGGTTGATAAAGAGATAGTATACTCGTAACTAGTATGTATGTATAAAGAAAGAAAAAAAAACCACGGTTAGGTGGTATATACAATTATGGACGGGCTGCCGAGTGCCGACACAGAGGTAGCCACAGCCGTGAACTACCGCACTGTACTGTGTCTGCTGCTAATATATAGACTGGTTGATAAAGAGATAGTATACTCGTAACTAGTATGTATGTATAAAGAAAGAAAAAAAAACCACGGTTAGGTGGTATATACAATTATGGACGGGCTGCCGAGTGCCGACACAGAGGTAGCCACAGCCGTGAACTACCGCACTGTACTGTGTCTGCTGCTAATATATAGACTGGTTGATAAAGAGATAGTATACTCGTAACTAGTATGTATGTATAAAGAAAGAAAAAAAAACCACGGTTAGGTGGTATATACAATTATGGACGGGCTGCCGAGTGCCGACACAGAGGTAGCCACAGCCGTGAACTACCGCACTGTACTGTGTCTGCTGCTAATATAGACTGGTTGATAAAGAGATAGTATACTACTAATATTATATATACTGGTGGTCAGGTCACTGGTCACTAGTCACACTGGCAGTGGCACTCCTGCAGCAAAAGTGTGCACTGTTTAATTTTAATATAATATTATGTACTCCTGGCTCCTGCTATAACCTATAACTGGCACTGCAGTAGTGCTCCCCAGTCTCCCCCACAATTATAAGCTGTGTGAGCTGAGCAGTCAGACAGATATATAATATATATAGATGATGCAGCACACTGGCCTGAGCCTGAGCAGTGCACACAGATATGGTATGTGACTGACTGAGTCACTGTGTGTATCGCTTTTTTCAGGCAGAGAACGGATATATTAAATAAACTGCACTGTGTGTCTGGTGGTCACTCACTATATAATATATTATGTACTCCTGGCTCCTGCTATAACCTATAACTGGCACTGCAGTAGTTCTCCCCAGTCTCCCCCACAATTATAAGCTGTGTGAGCTGAGCAGTCAGACAGATATATATAATATTATATATAGATAATAGATGATGCAGCACACTGGCCTGAGCCTGAGCAGTGCTCACAGATATGGTATGTGACTGAGTCACTGTGTGCTGTGTATCGCTTTTTTCAGGCAGAGAACGGATTATAAATAAAACTGGTGGTCACTATCAGCAAAACTCTGCACTGTACTGAGTACTCCTAATGCTCCCCAAAATTAGTAAATCAAGTGTCTCTCTAATCTATTCTAAACGGAGAGGACGCCAGCCACGTCCTCTCCCTATCAATCTCAATGCACGTGTGAAAATGGCGGCGACGCGCGGCTCCTTATATAGAATCCGAGTCTCGCGATAGAATCCGAGCCTCGCGAGAATCCGACAGCGTCATGATGACGTTCGGGCGCGCTCGGGTTAACCGAGCAAGGCGGGAAGATCCGAGTCGCTCGGACCCGTGAAAAAAAACATGAAGTTCTGGCGGGTTCGGATTCAGAGAAACCGAACCCGCTCATCTCTAATAGCAACATCAACAAGCGGCCGGTAAGTGACCGGGGGGGGGGGTCCGGCAGCACGGGGGGTCCGGCGGCACAGTGGGGCATGTATCTGGCACCAAGTGGGGCCTGGCACTGTGGGGCATGTATCTGGCACTGTGGGGCAATGTATCTGGCACTGTGGGGCAATGTATCTGGCACTGTGGGGCATGTAACTGGCACTGTGGGGCATGTAACTGGCACTGTGGGGCAATGTATCTGGCACTGTGGGGCAATGTAACTGGCACTGTGTGGCAATGTATCTGGCATTGTGGGGCATGTAACTGGCACTGTGGGGCATGTAACTGGCACTGTGGGGCAATGTATCTGGCACTGTGGGGCATGTATCTGGCACTATGGGGCATGTATCTGGCACTGTGGGGCAATGTATCCGGCACTGTGGGGCAATGTATCCGGCACTGTGGGGCATGTATCCGGCACTGTGGGGCATTATATCCGGCACTGTGGGGCAATGTACCTGGCACTGTGGGGCAATGTAACTGGCACTGTGGGGCAATGTATCTGGCACTGTGGGGCAATGTAACTGGCACTGTGGGGCAATGTAATTGGCACTGTGGGGCAATGTATCCTGCACTGTGGGGCATGTATCCGGCACTGTGGGGCATTATATCCAGCACTGTGGGGCATTATATCCGGCACTGTGGGGCAATGTAACTGGCACTGAGTGGGGCATGTATCTGGCACTGTGGGGCAATGTATCTGGCACTGTGGGGCAATGTATCTGGCACTGTGGGGCAATGTAACTGGCACTGTGGGGCAATGTAACTGGCACTGAGTGGGGCATGTATCTGGCACTGTGGGGCAATGTATACGGCACCGTGGGGCATGTATCCGGCACCGTGGGGCATGTATCCGGCACTGTGGGGCAATGTAACAGGCGCACATGCTTCTTCGGCGCGCGCACATGCTTCTTTTTTTGTGCTATTTTTTTTTTGGGGGGGGGGGGCGCCATTTTCCATCTTGCCCTGGGCTCCGAAAAACCTAGTTACGCCTCTTTTCAGGCTCAATCCCTTTATACCCTTAGGTATGCAGGGATTGGATGAGCAATTAGGCAGACTTCAGCGGAGCTATGGATTGGAGGACAGGATCATGTGACTAGAACTAAGATGGCTGCGCCCATACCGGCCAGTGGAGGAAAACCTTGTTTGTAACACCACATGGAGATTCCTCTGTAATGGCGGCGGTGAACACAAAGAACGCCGACTTGCGTCTCAGACCTCCAGCGCGAACGGCCGCGGCCGCAGTAGATGAGGAGTGCCACATAACCTGTAATGCATTGAGAATACACAGACGATGCCCGAGGCCCCGCCGGCTGGTGACGCCATGCCAGTCACCCGGGCACTGGAAGGACAATATCCACGGACCAGCAGAGATGAGACATGACATGTGAATGCTAGCAACACAGCTGGGAACCGGGCCTAGGACGCTGAGCCAGCCTCAGGAGACACCTGAAAGGTAAATAATGGCGTCCAGATACCCGGATCGTGACAAGAATAGACTGAAAATGAGTGGAAATTATGGTTATTGAGGTTAATAATACTATGGGATCAAAATGACCCCAAAATTCTATGATTTAAGCTGTTTTTGAGGGGTTTTTGTTAGAGATGAGCGGGTTCGGTTCCTCGGAATCCGAACCCGCCCGAACTTCAGGGTTTTTTACACGGGGCCGAGCAGGCTCGGATCCTCCCGCCTTGCTCGGTTAACCCGAGCGCGTCCGAACATCATCATCACGCTGTCGGATTCTCGCGAGGCTCGGATTCTATATAAGGAGCCGCGCGTCGCCGCCATTTTTCACACGTGCATTGAGATTCATAGGGAGAGGACGTGGCTGGCGTCCTCTCCGTTTATATATAGAGATTCGAGAAGAGAGTGAGACAGTCTCACTAGAGAGAGACACAGTAGTAATTTTGGGGAGCATTAGGAGGAGTACTACTACTACTAGTACTTGCTGAAGTGAAGTGATAGATAGTGTGACTGTATTGTATTATCTGACTTGTGGGGGAGACACTGACAGTGGGGAGCAGTTAGAGTCTGAGAGCAGGACTCAGGACTCAGGAGTACATAGTACATATAACGTACAGTGCACACTTTTGCTGCCAGAGTGCCACACCAGTATAATATATATTGTGATTGTATGCTTAGGAGTACTACTTGCAAGTTGCTGATAGTGTGACCAGTGACCTGACCACCAGTTTAATAATCACCACCAGTTTAATTAATATATATATATATATATATAATTGTATATAATTAATATATATATAATATTATAATTGTATACCACCTACCCGTGTTTTTTTTTTTTTCTTTCTTCTTTATACATACTACTATAGTAGCTTACTGTAGCAGTCTGCGGTGCTGCTGAGCTGACAGTGTCCAGCAGGTCCGTCATCAGTCATTACATAATAAATATATATACCTGTCCGGCTGCAGTACTAGTGATATTATATATACATATATATATTGATTTCATATCATTATCATCCAGTCTATATTAGCAGCAGACACAGTACGTTAGTCCACGGCTGTAGCTACCTCTGTGTCGGCACTCGGCAGTCCATCCATAATTGTATACCACCTACCCGTGGTTTTTTTTTTTCTTTCTTCTTGATACATACTACTATAGTAGCTTACTGTAGCAGTCTGCGGTGCTGCTGAGCTGACAGTGTCCAGCAGGTCCGTCATCAGTCATCATTACCTAATAAATATATATCTACCTGTCCGGCTGCAGTACTAGTGATATTATATATACATATATATATTGATTTCATATCATTATCATCCAGTCTATATTAGCAGCAGACACAGTACGGTAGTCCATGGCTGTAGCTACCTCTGTGTCGGCACTCGGCAGTCCATCCATAAGTATACTAGTATCCATCCATCTCCATTGTTTACCTGAGGTGCCTTTTAGTTGTGCCTATTAAAATATGGAGAACAAAAATGTTGAGGTTCCAAAATTAGGGAAAGATCAAGATCCACTTCCACCTCGTGCTGAAGCTGCTGCCACTAGTCATGGCCGAGACGATGAAATGCCAGCAACGTCGTCTGCCATGGCCGATGCCCAATGTCATAGTACAGAGCATGTCAAATCCAAAACACCAAATATCAGTAAAAAAAGGACTCCAAAACCTAAAATAAAATTGTCGGAGGAGAAGCGTAAACTTGCCAATATGCCATTTACCACACGGAGTGGCAAGGAACGGCTGAGGCCCTGGCCTATGTTCATGGCTAGTGGTTCAGCTTCACATGAGGATGGAAGCACTCAGCCTCTCGCTAGAAAAATGAAAAGACTCAAGCTGGCAAAAGCACCGCAAAGAACTGTGCGTTCTTCTAAATCCCAAATCCACAAGGAGAGTCCAATTGTGTCGGTTGCGATGCCTGACCTCCCCAACACTGGACGTGAAGAGCATGCGCCTTCCACCATTTGCACGCCCCCTGCAAGTGCTGGAAGGAGCACCCGCAGTCCAGTTCCTGATAGTCAGATTGAAGATGTCAGTGTTGAAGTACACCAGGATGAGGAGGATATGGGTGTTGCTGGCGCTGGGGAGGAAATTGACCAGGAGGATT
This sequence comes from Pseudophryne corroboree, assembly GCF_028390025.1. Taxonomy (NCBI): domain Eukaryota; kingdom Metazoa; phylum Chordata; class Amphibia; order Anura; family Myobatrachidae; genus Pseudophryne; species Pseudophryne corroboree. Next base: position 1,139,647,466 of record NC_086444.1, read on the forward strand.
CTGATGGTGAGGTGGTTTGTTTAAGTCAGGCACCCGGGGAGACACCTGTTGTCCGTGGGAGGAATAGGGCCGTTGACATGCCTGGTGAAAATACCAAAAAAATCAGCTCTTCGGTGTGGAAGTATTTCACCAGAAATGCGGACAACATTTGTCAAGCCGTGTGTTGCCTTTGTCAAGCTGTAATAAGTAGGGGTAAGGACGTTAACCACCTCGGAACATCCTCCCTTATACGTCACCTGCAGCGCATTCATAATAAGTCAGTGACAAGTTCAAAAACTTTGGACGACAGCGGAAGCAGTCCACTGACCAGTAAATCCCTTCCTCTTGTAACCAAGCTCACGCAAACCTCCCCACCAACTCCCTCAGTGTCAATTTCCTCCTTCCCCAGGAATGCCAATAGTCCTGCAGGCCATGTCACTGGCAATTCTGACGAGTCCTCTCCTGCCTGGGATTCCTCCGATGCATCCTTGAGTGTAATGCCTACTGCTGCTGGCGCTGCTGTTGTTGCTGCTGGGAGTCGATCGTCATCCCAGAGGGGAAGTCGTAAGCCCACTTGTACTACTTCCAGTAAGCAATTGACTGTCCAACAGTCCTTTGCGAGGAAGATGAAATATCACAGCAGTCATCCTGCTGCAAAGCGGATAACTGAGGTCTTGACAACTATGTTGGTGTTAGACGTGCGTCCGGTATCCGCCGTTAGTTCACAGGGAACTAGACAATTTATTGAGGCAGTGTGCCCCCAATACCAAATACCATCTAGGTTCCACTTCTCTAGGCAGGCGATACCGAGAATGTACACGGACGTCAGAAAAAGACTCACCAGTGTCCTAAAAAATGCAGTTGTACCCAATGTCCACTTAACCACGGACATGTGGACAAGTGGAGCAGGGCAGGGTCAGGACTATATGACTGTGACAGCCCACTGGGTAGATGTATGGACTCCCGCCGCAAGAACAGCAGCGGCGGCACCAGTAGCAGCATCTCGCAAACGCCAACTCTTTCCTAGGCAGGCTACGCTTTGTATCACCGCTTTCCAGTATACGCACACAGCTGAAAACCTCTTACGGCAACTGAGGAAGATCATCGCGGAATGGCTTACCCCAATTGGACTCTCCTGTGGATTTGTGGCATCGGACAACGCCAGCAATATTGTGTGTGCATTAAATATGGGCAAATTCCAGCACGTCCCATGTTTTGCACATACCTTGAATTTGGTGGTGCAGAATTTTTTAAAAAACGACAGGGGCGTGCAAGAGATGCTGTCGGTGGCCAGAAGAATTGCGGGACACTTTCGGCGTACAGGCACCACGTACAGAAGACTGGAGCACCACAAAAAACAACTGAACCTGCCCTGCCATCATCTGAAGCAAGAAGTGGTAACGAGGTGGAATTCAACCCTCTATATGCTTCAGAGGTTGGAGGAGCAGCAAAAGGCCATTCAAGCCTATACAATTGAGCACGATATAGGAGGTGGAATGCACCTGTCTCAAGCGCAGTGGAGAATGATTTCAACGTTGTGCAAGGTTCTGCTGCCCTTTGAACTTGCCACACGTGAAGTCAGTTCAGACACTGCCAGCCTGAGTCAGGTCATTCCCCTCATCAGGCTTTTGCAGAAGAAGCTGGAGACATTGAAGGAGGAGCTAACACGGAGCGATTCCGCTAGGCATGTGGGACTTGTGGATGGAGCCCTTAATTCGCTTAACAAGGATTCACGGGTGGTCAATCTGTTGAAATCAGAGCACTACATTTTGGCCACCGTGCTCGATCCTAGATTTAAAGCCTACCTTGGATCTCTCTTTCCGGCAGACACAAGTCTGCTGGGGTTGAAAGACCTGCTGGTGAGAAAATTGTCAAGTCAAGCGGAACGCGACCTGTCAACATCTCCTCCTTCACATTCTCCCGCAACTGGGGGTGCGAGGAAAAGGCTCAGAATTCCGAGCCCACCCGCTGGCGGTGATGCAGGGCAGTCTGGAGCGACTGCTGATGCTGACATCTGGTCCGGACTGAAGGACCTGACAACGATTACGGACATGTCGTCTACTGTCACTGCATATGATTCTCTCCCCATTGAAAGAATGGTGGAGGATTATATGAGTGACCGCATCCAAGTAGGCACGTCACACAGTCCGTACTTATACTGGCAGGAAAAAGAGGCAATTTGGAGGCCCTTGCACAAACTGGCTTTATTCTACCTAAGTTGCCCTCCCACAAGTGTGTACTCCGAAAGAGTGTTTAGTGCCGCCGCTCACCTTGTCAGCAATCGGCGTACGAGGTTACATCCAGAAAATGTGGAGAAGATGATGTTCATTAAAATGAATTATAATCAATTCCTCCGTGGAGACATTGACCAGCAGCAATTGCCTCCACAAAGTACACAGGGAGCTGAGATGGTGGATTCCAGTGGGGACGAATTGATAATCTGTGAGGAGGGGGATGTACACGGTGATATATCGGAGGATGATGATGAGGTGGACATCTTGCCTCTGTAGAGCCAGTTTGTGCAAGGAGAGATTAATTGCTTCTTTTTTGGTGGGGGTCCAAACCATCCCGTCATTTCAGTCACAGTCGTGTGGCAGACCCTGTCACTGAAATGATGGGTTGGTTAAAGTGTGCATGTCCTGTTTATACAACATAAGGGTGGGCGGGAGGGCCCAAGGACAATTCCATCTTGCACCTCTTTTTTCTTTAATTTTTCTTTGCGTCATGTGCTGTTTGGGGAGTGTTTTTTGGAAGGGCCATCCTGCGTGACACTGCAGTGCCACTCCTAGATGGGCCCGGTGTTTGTGTCGGCCACTAGGGTCGCTTATCTTACTCACACAGCTACCTCATTGCGCCTCTTTTTTTCTTTGCGTCATGTGCTGTTTGGGGAGTGTTTTTTGGAAGGGCCATCCTGCGTGACACTGCAGTGCCACTCCTAGATGGGCCAGGTGTTTGTGTCGGCCACTAGGGTCGCTTAGCTTGGTCATCCAGCGACCTCGGTGCAAATTTTAGGACTAAAAATAATATTGTGAGGTGTGAGGTATTCAGAATAGACTGAAAATGAGTGGAAATTATGGTTTTTGAGGTTAATAATACTTTGGGATCAAAATGACCCCCAAATTCTATGATTTAAGCTGTTTTTTAGGTTTTTTTGAAAAAAACACCCGAATCCAAAACACACCCGAATCCGACAAAAAAAATTCGGTGAGGTTTTGCCAAAACGCGGTCGAACCCAAAACACGGCCGCGAAACCGAACCCAAAACCAAAACAGAAAACCCGAAAAATTTCCGGCGCTCATCTCTAATTCCAGGAGAACCCATAGATATGAAGTAGCTCCCAAAAGTGTGTACAGGGGACCGCAGCAAATATCAGAGATCTACTGTGGTCTTCCATTTTTGACTGCAAAAGCAGCCAGGGACTAGATCTATAGGTGGGGCACAGAGTCCCGTTATTGCTAGTCCAGTATTTCTAGGAAATAAAGGTAAAGCGGCAACGTTCCAGCGGTTGACACATACTTTGTAAAGGATGATGAATTAAGTGTGTTTTATTTTGATGAACCCGGGTTGATTTGTGTATTATCTCAACAACAGCAAATTTCTAAAATGCACCTCAGAATTGTTTGAATCAATAAAGACTTGGGGCCAGATGTACTTAGCCTATAAAAGTGATACATTTCATGGTGATAAAGTACCAACCAACCAGCTTGTCAGTTTTCAAACCCAGCCTGTGACATGGCAGTTAGGAGCTGATTGGCTGGTGCTTTATCACTGTGAATTTTATAATTTTTCAAGGCTTAGTACAGGCCTGGCCAACATGTGGCTCTCCAGTTGTTGTAAAACGACAAGTCCCATAATGCCCTGCCACAGTTTTGCTATTAGGAGATGCTATAGTGGTGTCAGGGCACGCTGGGATGTGTAGTGTTACAACTACTGTAGAGCCACAGGTTGGCCGGCTTAGTACATCTGGCCCTTAAAGACATATTGGTGATTAAGAGGATCAACTTTTCTTTTAATATGAGGCAAAGGTATCGTTCTGCCTTCACTGAGATGTTTCATTAATCAAATTCAAGCATAAAGCATAACCACTACTACTTTCCAATAATCCTGCTCAGATGTGATGGTCTGAAGAATGGTAGAGTAAATTGGTAAAACTGTAAATACAAATAATAAAATGCTCCCACTTCCCAATGAGATTCACAATTTCCTTCAAATGTACTTAATTGGAGGCAGGAACCAAGAAGCAAAAAGACGATGTGAAAGTATTCCTGGCATTGATTTCAATATACTGTAGTCTTTCAGTTGCAGGAAACGCGGCATGTTACTAATAACTACATCGAGAGCTTTAAGAGTGCCTTAGAAAACATGCCATCAGATCATCTTAGAGTGATCGTCAATGCAGACAGGACACCTGCTGGTGAACATTAAGGTCGATTCAATGCCCCAATGACCAATGAGGTTGCAATCATTGTTGTTGGCCAAGCGTGTCAAAACAGGGACATCACTCTCCAAAAAAGGTCTGGGGGATGTCATTCAACTGTGGAACCTAACAGAGCACACTATATAATACACTGCAATGTACATTGCTTTTTTGCTAGGGAGAAGATGGATACAATTTTCAGGTCATTGAGGGTCACACGGTTATATCAGTGCAGTTCTATGCCTATAGGTTAATGACAAGGGGGGTAATTCAGACCTGATCGCTCGCTAGCTGTTTTTTGCAGTCCTGTGTTCGCATAGTCGCCGCCCACAGGGGAGTGTATTATAGCTGTGTAAGTGTGCGATCGCATGTGCAGCCGAGCGGTACAAAAAGATCTTGTGCAGTCTCTGCACAGCCCAGGACTTACTCAGCCGCTGCGATCACTTCAGCCTGTCCGGGACCGGAATTGACGTCAGACACCCGCAAACGTTTGGGAACGCCTGCGTTTTTCCAAACACTCCCAGAAAACGGAGAGTGGACACTAGTGATGTGCACCGGAAATTTTTCGGGTTTTGTGTTTTGGTTTTGGATTCGGTTCCGCGGCCGTGTTTTGGGTTCGAACGCGTTTTGGCAAAACCTCACCGAATTTTTTTTGTCGGATTCGGGTGTGTTTTGGATTCGGGTGTTTTTTTCAAAAGACCCTAAAAAACAGCTTAAATCATAGAATTTGGGGGTCATTTTGATCCCATAGTATTATTAACCTCAATAACCATAATTTACACTCATTTTCAGTCTATTCTGAACACCTCACACCTCACAATATTATTTTTAGTCCTAAAATTTGCACGAGGTCGCTGGATGGCTAAGCTTAGCGACACAAGTGGCCGACACAAACACCTGGCCCATCTAGGAGTGGCACTGCAGTGTCAGGCAGGATGGCACTTCAAAAAAATTGTCCCCAAACAGCACATGATACAAAGAAAAAAAGAGGCGCACCAAGGTCGCTGTGTGACTAAGCTAAGTGACACAAGTGGCCGACACAAACACCTGGCCCATCTAGGAGTGACACTGCAATGTCAGACAGGATGGCACTTCAAAAAAATTGTCCCCAAACAGCACATGATGCAAAGAAAAAAAGAGGCGCACCAAGGTTGCTGTGTGACTAAGCTAAGCGACACAAGTGGCTGACACAAACACCTGGCCCATCTAGGAGTGGCACTGCAGTGTCAGGCAGGATGGCACTTCAAAAAAATTGTCCCCAAACAGCACATGATGCAAAGAAAAAAAGAGGCGCACCAAGGTCGCTGTGTGACTAAGCTAAGTGACACAAGTGGCCGACACAAACACCTGGCCCATCTAGGAGTGGCACTGCAGTGTCAGGCAGGATGGCACTTCAAAAAAATTGTCCCCAAACAGCACATGATGCAAAGAAAAATGAAAGAAAAAAGAGGTGCAAGATGGAATTGTCCTTGGGCCCTCCCACCCACCCTTATGTTGTATAAACAGGACATGCACACTTTAACGAACCCATCATTTCAGCGACAGGGTCTGCCACACGACTGTGACTGAAATGACTGGTTGGTTTGGGCCCCCACCAAAAAAGAAGCAATCAATCTCTCCTTGCACAAACTGGCTCTACAGAGGCAAGATGTCCACCTCATCATCATCCTCCGATTCCTCACCCCTTTCACTGTGTACATCCCCCTCCTCACAGATTATTAATTCGTCCCCACTGGAATCCACCATCTCAGATCCCTGTGTACTTTCTGGAGGCAATTGCTGGTGAATGTCTCCACGGAGGAACTGATTATAATTCATTTTGATGAACATCATCTTCTCCACATTTTCTGGAAGTAACCTCGTGCGCCGATTGCTGACAAGGTGAGCGGCTGCACTAAACACTCTTTTGGAGTACACACTGGAGGGAGGGCAACTTAGGTAGAATAAAGCCAGTTTGTGCAAGGGCCTCCAAATTGCCTCTTTTTCCTGCCAGTATACGTACGGACTGTCTGACGTGCCTACTTGGATGCGGTCACTCATAAAATCCTCCACCATTCTTTCAATGGTGACAGAATCATATGCAGTGACAGTAGACGACATGTCAGTAATCGTTGCCAGGTCCTTCAGTCCGGATCAGATGTCAGCACTCACTCCAGACTGCCCTGCATCACCGCCAGCGGGTGGGATCGGAATTCTTAGCCTTTTCCTCGCACCCCCAGTTGCGGGAGAATGTGAAGGAGGAGCTGTTGACGGGTCACGTTCCGCTTGACTTGACAATTTTCTCACCAGCAGGTCTTTGAACCTCTGCAGACTTGTGTCTGCCGGAAAGAGAGATACAACGTAGGTTTTAAATCTAGGATCGAGCACGGTGGCCAAAATGTAGTGCTCTGATTTCAACAGATTGACCACCCGTGAATCCTGGTTAAGCAAATTAAGGGCTCCATCCACAAGTCCCACATGCCTAGCGGAATCGCTCTGTTTTAGCTCCTCCTTCAATGTCTCCAGCTTCTTCTGCAAAAGCCTGATGAGGGGAATGACCTGACTCAGGCTGGCAGTGTCTGAACTGACTTCACGTGTGGCAAGTTCAAAGGGTTGCAGAACCTTGCACAACATTGAAATCATTCTCCACTGCTCTTGAGTCAAGTGCACTGCATTCCCCCTCCTTTGCCTATATCGTGGGCAGATGTATAGGCTTGAATGGCCTTTTGCTGCTCCTCCATCCTCTGAAGCATATAGAGGGTTGAATTCCACCTCGTTACCACCTCTTGCTTCAGATGATGGCAGGGCAGGTTCAGGAGTGTTTGCTGGTGCTCCAGTCTTCGGCACGCGGTGGCTGAATGCTGAAAGTGGCCCGCAATTCTTCGGGCCACCGACAGCATCTCTTGCATGCCCCTGTCGTTTTTTAAATAATTCTGCACCACCAAATTCAATGTATGTGCAAAACATGGGACGTGCTGGAATTTGCCCAGATGTAATGCACGCACAATATTGGTGGCGTTGTCCGATGTCACAAATCCACAGGAGAGTCCAATTGGGGTAAGCCATTCTGCGATGATGTTCCTCAGTTTCCGTAAGAGGTTGTCAGCTGTGTGCCTCTTCTGGAAAGCGGTGATACAAAGCATAGCCTGCCTAGGAATGAGTTGGCGTTTGCGAGATGCTGCTACTGGTGCCACCACTGCTGTTCTTGCTGCGGGAGGCAATACATCTACCCAGTGGGCTGTCACAGTCATATAGTCCTGAGTCTGCCCTGCTCCACTTGTCCACATGTCCGTGGTTAAGTGGACATTGGGTACAACTGCATTTTTTAGGACACTGGTGACTCTTTTTCTGAGGTCTGTGTACATTTTCGGTATCGCCTGCCTAGAGAAATGGAACCTAGATGGTATTTGGTACCGGGGACACAGTACCTCAAAAAAGTCTCTAGTTGCCTCTGAATTAACGGTGGATACCGGAACCACATTTCTCACCACCCACGCTGACAAGACCTGAGTTATCCGCTTTGCAGCAGGATGACTGCTGTGATATTTCATCTTCCTCGCAAAGGACTGTTGGACAGTCAATTGCTTACTGGAAGTAGTACAAGTGGTCTTCCGACTTCCCCTCTGGGATGACGATCGACTCCCAGCAGCAACAACAGCAGTGCCAGCAGCAGTAGGCGTTACACTCAAGGATGCATCGGAGGAATCCCAGGCAGGAGAGGACTCGTCAGACTTGCCAGTGACATGGCCTGCAGGACTATTGGCTTTCCTGTGTAAGGTGGAAATTGACACTGAGGGAGTTGGTGGTGTGGTTTGCAGGAGCTTGGTTACAAGAGGAAGGGATTTAGTGGTCAGTGGACTGCTTCCGCTGTCATCCAAAGTTTTTGAACTTGTCACTGACTTATGATGAATGCGGACCAGGGTGACGTATAAGGGAGGATGTTCCTAGGTGGTTAACGTCCTTACCCCTACTTATTACAGCTTGACAAAGGCAACACACGGCTTGACACATGTTGTCCGCATTTGTGTTGAAATAATTCCACACCGAATAGGTGATTTTTTTTGTATTTTGACCAGGCATGTCAATGGCCATATTCGGCCCACGGACAACAGGTGTCTCCCCGGGTGCCTGACTTAAACAAACCACCTCACCATCAGAATCCTCCTTGTCAATTTCCTCCTCAGCGCCAGCAACACCCATATCCTCATCCTGGTGTACTTCAACAGTGACATCTTCAATTTGACTATCAGGAACTGGACTGCGGGTGCTCCTTCCAGCACTTGCAGGGGGCGTGCAAATGGTGGAAGGCGCAAGCTCTTCCCGTCCAGTGTTGGGAAGGTCAGGCATCGCAACCGACACAATTGGACTCTCCTTGGGGATTTGTGATTTAGAAGAACGCACAGTTCTTTGCTGTGCTTTTGCCAGCTTAAGTCTTTTCATTTTTCTAGCGAGAGGATGAGTGCTTCCATCCTCATGTGAAGCTGAACCACTAGCCATGAACATAGGCCAGGGCCTCAGCCGTTCCTTGCCACTCCGTCTCGTAAATGGCATATTGGCAAGTTTACGCTTCTCATCAGACGCTTTCAATTTTGATTTTTGGGTCATTTTACTGAACTTTTGTTTTTTTGATTTTACATGCTCTCTACTATGACATTGGGCATCGGCCTTGGCAGACGACGTTGATGGCATTTCATCGTCTCGGCCATGACTAGTGGCAGCAGCTTCAGCACGAGGTGGAAGTGGATCTTGATCTTTCCCTCTTTTAACCTCCACATTTTTGTTCTCCATTTTTTAATGTGTGGAATTATATGCCAGTATCAATAGCAATGGCCTACTACTATATATACTGCGCACAACTGAAATGCACCACAGGTATGGATGGATAGTATACTTGACGACTCAGAGGTAGGTAGAGCAGTGGCCTTCCGAACCGTACTGCTATATATACTGGTGGTCACTGTCAGCAAACTGCAAAACTAAAATGCACCACAGTTATAGAATCTAGATGGATAGTATACTTGACGACACAGAGGTAGGTAGAGCAGTGGCCTTCCGTACCGTACTGCTATATATACTGGTGGTCACTGGTCAGCAAAACTCTGCACTGTACTCCTCCTATATAATATACTGGTGGTCCCCAGTCCCCACAATAAAGCAGTGTGAGCACAGATATATGCAGCACACTGAGCACAGATATGGAGTGTTTTTCAGGCAGACCCACGTATACTGGTGGTCACTGTCAGCAAAACTCTGCACTGTACTCCTCCTATATAATACAGCTGCTCCCCAGTCCCCACAATTAAGCAGTGTGAGCACAGATATATGCAGCACACTGAGCACAGATATGGAGTGTTTTTCAGGCAGACAACGTATAATACTGGTGGTCACTGGTCAGCAAAACTCTGCACTGTACTCCTCCTATATAATACAGCTGCTCCCCAGTCCCCACAATTAAGCAGTATGAGCACAGATATATGCAGCACACTGAGCACAGATATGGAGTGTTTTTCAGGCAGACAACGTATACTGGTGGTCACTGGTCAGCAAAACTCTGCACTGTACTCCTCCTATATAATATACTGGTGGTCCCCAGTCCCCACAATAAAGCAGTGTGAGCACAGATATATGCAGCACACTGAGCACAGATATGGAGTGTTTTTCAGGCAGACAACGTATACTGGTGGTCACTGGTCAGCAAAACTCTGCACTGTACTCCTCCTATATAATACAGCTGCTCCCCAGTCCCCACAATTAAGCAATAAGCACAAATATTTTTGCATCAAGAATTCAAGATTAATAAACGAAGAGGACGCCAGCCACGTCCTCTCCCTAACATTTCCAATGCACGAGTGAAAATGGCGGCGACGCGCTGCTGCTTATATAGAATCCGAATCTCGCGAGAATCCGACAGCGGGATGATGACGTTCGGGCGCGCTCGGGTTAACCGAGCCATACGGGAGAATCCGAGTATGCCTCGGACCCGTGTAAAATAGGTGAAGTTCGGGGGGGGTTCGGTTTCCGAGGAACCGAACCCGCTCATCACTAGTTGACACCCACAAACGCCTTCTTCCTGTCAATCTCCCGTGCAAATGGATTCTTCGCACAAACTCATCGCTGAGCGGCGAACCGCTTTGTACCCGTGCGACGCGCCTGCGCATTGCTGTGCATACGCATGCACAGTTCTGACTTGATTGCAACACTGCAAAAAATGCTAGCGAGCGATTAGGTCTGAATTAGCCCCATGATCAACAAGTTTTAATCATCTGCATCGATGTGGACCACTTTTCCATCAGTTTGTAGTTGGTATTGGATGGTTATTTTTACTTGAGTAACTGAGTGGACTTACTCCATTACTCATAGGGATTCCTTCTCACCATCAGTAACCGACTCCTCCCACTGCGTGGTGGGCAGGTAACTTACAGTCACCACCAGGCTACACTGGCACAGATCGTTCTACACAGGCTTCTACCACTGGCACCTGTAACAGCCTAAGACAGCTCACCGCTTAAAACCGTCACCAGGACCTGTGCCAGTTGAGCCAATAAGAGTGCCAATAGATTGCCCATTCTCTGTGCACCAAGAGTCACCGGAGGAGACATTGACACCAATCTTGTCCCTGAGCCACATTTTTGTCATATCCTCAGGAATTAGGTTTGCAAGCACCGGAGAATACCAGCAGTGCACAACGCAGAGAGATCCCTTGTCCTGTTTTGAACCTAATAAGAAATTTTAATTTGCAGTAAAGCAATAGACAGGCTGTGAAATGCTTACATTTCAACAGCTTTCTTTTTAAAAGGCAACGCTTTTCTATTTTAAATTAACAGAATTAAATGGCAGTATACATTTTATTCTAAACAGCACCGCATGCACAAAAGAAACAATGCCTGCCTTGTTTTCTGCAGTAATTAGTGTGTGACTACAAAGGAGAGACCACGAGTCTGAAATGACTCTCGCTGTGCGCAATAAATTGAGGACCACAGAGAGATGTTTGTCTAATACAGGTACAATGAGTTTGGCTGGGATCCTAAAACCCAGGGAAACGTGGAATGGAAAAGATGTTGTTACTTTCCACGCTCAATATTTTTTTTCCAGCAGGATGTGATGATTCATAAGGCAATCTAGGACTGTAATGTACTGAAAAGCAGCTTGTCACAGGTGGTGTATAATTGTAATGCTGACAGTAAGTCTGCGTGACACGTGTCTAGGAACGCTAAGCGTTTACAATAAAACAAAGTATTTTAGGAACACAAACTGTGTGGGTAGATCCAGATGTGCAATGAAAAAAATGAAATAGAAAGCTTTGTGTGATTATTGGCAGCAGAAAAAAACAGCTTAAACAGAAAAAGCCATCACTGTGGGTGCTTGATAAATTGATATAATGTGTTAGGGACTCACCTGATGGGGTTCACCTTGACGTGGTGGATGGGTCAGCATTTTTGGCCAAATATGTGCTAAGAACCTCACTTATACTCCAAGTTAATTGTTGAGTTTATTCAAATAATTTTGACTCACAGTATTCTTAGTGCTTACAGTGTGCGCCTGCATTTTTTTCTGCATGGCACTACAAGTTTCAGCATGGTACAGATGTGTCCTTTTACATCCTTGCTGCAGTCATGCTAAACAGCCCTTCAAGTCGCGCCATGCCATGGGGGGACTCGATAGCGCAGATGGTCTTTTTTTTGCGTCTTAGATGCAATGTAATGAAATTAGACACATGAGCAGTTCTTGCTGATTACAATTATATGCAGCATGCCTATATTCTGTGTGTAATTGCGACTCTATCTGCATCTGAAATGAAACGTTACAGTGTTTTCCATGAAAACACTGTAGCATTGCATTTTGTATGCAAATACAGTCGCAGTCACACACGGAATATAGGCATGCTGCATATCAGTTTAATCAGCAGAAGCTGCTCGTGCATCCCATTGCATTACATTGCCTCTAAAACTCGTTTTCACAGCAAAAGATGCAAAAAAGACGCCTGGCGCTACCGAGTCACACGGCACTTGCACATTATGCATTACCTGGCTTGCAGCACAATGGGGCAAAGTTGAAAGAGGACAAATCTGTAGGGGATCGGTATGTGATACCGCTGCATGGGCTGCCGAATGTCAGGCTACCAACATCAGCATCCCATGCGCCGGCAGGGGGGCGAGCGCAACAAAGCCCCTTGCGGGCTTGGTGGCGAGGGTTCTATTCTCCCTCTATGGGTGTTGTGGACACCCATAGAGGGGGAATCACCTACCACACCAATATTCTGGCGTTGGTATAGTACCCAGTCGGGATCCCGACGTCGGTATTGCGACAGCCAGGATCCCAATGGGCGGTATGTTAACCGCATACCATCTGTAGCACCCTGTTTAAAATTAGGGTGTGCAGTCCATCCCCCCCCCTTCCCTTCTATATTTGAACATAAAATGTACACTTGAAGGCTGAGACTTCTTAAGTCTGGTATTAGTACCCCTCCCACCTGCCTTTAGGTGATTTTAATCAGGACAGGTTCCTGTATTGCTGTCTACATAATAGAATGGGCACTATTATGAAAAGTTCTTGATAAATTGATATAATGTGCTAGTATTAGGGATGTTATGAGCCCATCTGATGTATTTCCCCTTGATGTGGTGGATGGGCCTATATTTTTGGTCAAATATGCTTAGAATCCATGGATTCTGAGCATATTTGACGAACAGTGCAGCCTCCTGGCGCTCTGCTCTGCCGCCCACATACAGAGAAGCAGGAGAGCGCTGCAAGGCCAGGCCTCCTTGACTGTTGACACGCCCCCTTGTGATTTGACCATGTCCCATTTTCTTGCACGCGCAGTATACTGCCCAGTAGGTGATGCAGTATGTGCCTAGGCTGATTGAGAACCCCAGTACGTCCCTGGAGTGTGCTGTGGAGTTGTGGGTACACTGCATAGGATTCCTATAATAGTGTTTAAGCCGTCCATTGGTTTTATTAATACACTTGCCCCTCACCCCCTACCACCTTTTCCCCCAATAATCACTCGGACAACTGAATTGCGATTTAAAAGGTCACAGCCAAATTTATTGATCTAATTAGAATTGGTACTCTATAAGTGGGTGGCGAGAAAGCAGTGTGTGCCCCCGGCTACAGTCTCAATATTAAGTTTCTCTTAAATTTAACAATGGGGCGGAACATAAGTCCCGCCCTTGCGCAAATTAGCGGAGCGGTACCACTTTCCACCATTGGCATAGCACCGGTCCACCCTTAAGATGACGACCGTGTCAGCCCTTGAGGCCACGACAAACTCGCCGAGTATCTGGGGGAAGTGTCGGCCAACCGATGTTGCGCTACTACAGACCGCTGAGGAGCACTGCTTGCCGCCATTGCCTGGTTCCTAGAACCCAGGCCCGCCACCCGCTGCGACCACCAGCCACCTACTGACGCTTTTTGTGATGACCTCCAAGAATATCGCTAAACCCCTTTCTGTCAGGTGCACTCCATCTCGCCTGAACACGCCTTCCTCTCCGAACATTAACGCCGGGTGCCCGGCGATTGTATCGCCTTCTCCCGTCAAAAACCGGGCTATGGCCTTGTTAACCTTTCTTCTGACCCTTTCTAATCCCGGACCACCCTGCGCCCTTGGGACTATATCTGACCATGTGATCCCCGTATTAGGCCACCGCCCCTTCATCCATTGTATCTCGGCTTGGATTGCTATAATTAGCTTGCTCCCTTTGCCTTTTCCTAGATCGTTTCCCCCTAGGTGCACAACCACCCTATCTGGTATCCCTTTTTCCTGCTCGTTCCTTAGCAACAGCTCCCGTAGCCAGTTCCACCTCAAACCCCTGATGCCTAGCCACTCTAACTATGCCCCCCACCCTTGCGCCAAACTCCCTGCTGATTTGTGCATACTGGCCCAGTAAATGTATGAGTGGCTGACCATCCACACTCGCAAGGCCCTCGCTTGCCCTCCTGAAAAGCAAAATTACACATAGCCGTTACCCCATGTTCTACACGGACCTATAGTGTGAACTTTTGCGCGACCCATATGAAGGTGAAAACCACAAAACCTCTTTTGTTTGAGGGCAAAATTGGAAAGTCCTTCATTCTCCCAGTTATGGCGGGCAGCTTAAGGCCATGGGTTTCGCGAAAGCCGCCGCGCGCCTGCACCCTAGTCTTGCTTTTCAGCGCGCAGGTATACCTTGTATGCTCCTGACTTCCACCTGCCTAAATTTTTTATCTCACCCGCTGATAACCCCCCGGCCGCCGCGCAAGTTGCTGCCCCTATCCTAAAAGAATGGGTCCCGTATTGCCCGATGGGAAGCTGCAAAACCCCCAGAGCCCTTTCTTGAATATGCTTTGGAACTGAAACTTAGTTAAGGGAGATCCAATACCCTGCACCAGCCACTGCGGCCAGTGCCCTTGCGGGCGCTTTTGTACGTAATTACTTGCTAGCGCCACTGCGCATGTGCTCACTTCTTCCTGTCTGCCTATCGATACCCAGCGCCCCCCGGCCCGACTGATCACCTGTGGATTTTGCATAGCATCCTATCCTTTTCCACCGCTACATTACCTGACAGTAGGCCCGAATCCTTTGAATTCTTGGTGCTCGCTACTAGCTCCCCTACTCTGAAAGCTCCGAAGAAGGCGAGGGAAAAGGCCAGGCGGAAAAGCCCTGTCTCATACTCGTCTGCTGCGATGCGGCTGACCACGTTTATTAAGTTCTTAAGCATGGTGCGGCCTATTGCCTACGCACGTCGCCTGGCGCCGTTTGCTCTTTAGCCCACCCTTTTAGGGCCTTCGCCAACAAAAATGACTTTGTAGGGTCCTCCCCCCTTCGAGCTTTGAGAAGTATGCTATCCCTGCTAATGCCGCGGACATGGCCGCCTTGGATCTCCCCCTGTTATAACCCTGCCACACGTACTCCATCAGTTCTTCGCGAGCGTTCTTACCCGCCTCTCCATTTCCTATCCGGAATGCCTGCCACTCGCTGAAGGTCGCCTTGTACGTCTTCAGTGTTCGCGGTGCTACGGCCCTTCACGCAAGCATTGCTAGACCGGCTTGATAATCTGCCAGACATAATCGGGACACTGTAAACCTACCGACCTGACTTCAGGCGCGAGCGACCTGAATCTATCCCACTGAAACCTTGAAAGCGCATCTGCAATCTCGTTCTCCACTCCCGGGACATGGCGCGCTGTGAAGTCTATGTTCCTTTGCAAGCAGCGCAGCACTAGGTGCCTCAGCAGCTTAAGTGCCTGTGGTGATTCCGCTTTCTGATTGCTTATTGCCTGCACTGCCCCCATGTTATCGCACCAAAATACTATGCTCTTGTTTGCCAGCCTGTCCGACCATAACTCCGCTGCTACTATTATCGGGAAGAGCATATATTTTTATAGAGACTATTAAAAGTTATTAAAACATTTTTTTGCCCCCCAAAAAGTTTTTTTAAATATATTTTTGGAGGGTGGGAAGGGAGGGTTCCACCTTGCATTTAAACAACCCTGTTATTCATTGTGCTTAGAGTGTGCACCTGCATTTTCTTTTCCCTGCTCGAGGCAGGTAGGCATACTGGCAAATGATGGACAACAGAATACGTGCATATGCGTTTGCACATGGGGGTAATTCCAAGTTGATCGCATCAGGAAATTTTTTAGCAGTTGGGCAAAACCATGTGCACTGCAGGGGGGGCAGATATAACATTTGCAGAGAGAGCTGGATTTGGGTGGGGTGTATTCAAACTGAAAGCTAAGTTGCAGTGTAAAAATAAAGCAGCCAGTATTTACCCTGCACAGAAACAAAATAACCCACCAAATCTAACTCTCTCTGCACATGTTATATTTGCCTCCCCTGCAGTGCACATGGGGGGTAATTCCAAGTTGATCGCAGCAGGAAATTTTTTAGCAGTTGGGCAAAACCATGTGCACTGCAGGGGAGGCAGATATAACATGTGCAGAGAGAGAGAGATTTGGGTGTGGTGTGTTCAATCTGCAATCTAAATTGCAGTTTAAAAATAAAGCAGCCAGTATTTACCCTGCACAGAAACAAAATAACCCACCCAAATCTAACTCTCTCTGCACATGTTATATTTGCCTCCCCTGCAGTGCACATGGTTTGCCCAACTGCTAAAAAATTTGCTCATAATTAGGGCCATTGTCCTTCAATTTTTCACAACATACACTTTGCATAGCGCAGGGGCGGATTATAAATGGACCCGTCTGCAGTCTCCATGCACGACCACTCCTCCCTCCATGGTGCAGGTGTTAATTGACTACTGCGCATGCACAGGTCTCTGGGAACATGACCCTTATGCCATGTTCCCAGTGATTTCTGCACTGTGCATGCACAAATCTCTGGGAAAATGGTGGACATGTAATTTTTGCGTGATTTGCGCAGTGCTGACGTGGGACTTCAAAAAGTTAATTATGCTGCGGTGTTGGCCTCTTGGACCCAGGGGCGTGTGAGCACTACACACCCTGCAGCCATTATGGATATGCTACTGGCATTATGCTCTCTTTGGATCAATTGGGAATGAGAAATACAAGTTTGAAATATACACTGACATTGATTTTATACTCTCAGGGCCAAAAAGCAAACAACTGACTTTTCAAACTATTGAATATCCCCCAAACAATATATATATGTGAAAAACAATATTTTAAATGGTACTTGATAACCTAAGCTTTAATATGATGTAAATCAGTTTAACATCTCTTTTTAAGCATGCACATTCATAATTCAGAAGTAAACATACAGTAGCGCATCTCAAAGCAAGACCAGTATTTAGAACATTTGCTCACACTTTCATTATATATTTATTATATAAACTGAGCAAAAGATAAGATAAGAATAATTTATTGTCACTGTAACATAAACATGTATAGCGAAATTACATGCAGCAAAACATAATTTTCCTGTAAATGTCAGATCTTGTGTTTTTTGGATTGCATATAAGTCCTTTCTGTCAGGAATCTGCATTCGCCATCGCATCACTTACTGTGGAACTACAGGTTCCAGCAGTTCAGTTCCAGTTTTCAGTCTACTGCAGCCTGGAGTACACAGTGCTTCTAGTTAACAGCATTTACTCCCGGTGCACTACTGAGCCCAGCCAGCAATCAGAAGAGCATTGCAGAATTACTCTCCTGATGAATCATTAACTTCAGCTAACTCACAGCTGATCTGAACACCCAATCCAGTGGGGTGTGTTCTCACAGAGATCCAACATCCAATCATCACAGACCAAGGGGTATAAAAACTCCAGTTCCTGGCTCAGTCTCATTGCCTTGGACAATGTGTCACATCCTTTGAACAGGTGACTCCTGTCTTCAGTCCTCTGTCTGCAGAGATTCCCCAGTGTATTGGACCTGTGGAACTACAGGTTCCAGCAGTTCCATTCCAGTTCTATTTCCAGTTCCAGTCTTCAATCTCCTGTTTCCAGCTATCTCCTATTTCTGGCATTTCCAAGTTGTTTCCCTGTTCCAGTGGAACTACAAGTACCAGCATCCATTCCAGCTTTCCTACGAGTCACATTCGGTGTACAAGTTCTTCTGGTTCCTGTTTCCAGGGCCAAAAAGCAAACAACTGGGCAAAACCATGATGCACTGCAGGTGGGGCATATGTAACATGTGCAGAGCGAGTTAGATTTGGGTGGGGTGTGGTCAAATTAAAATCTAAATTGTAGCATAAAAATAAAGTAGCCAGTATTTAGCCTGCACAGAAACAAAATAACCCACCCAAATCTAAATCTCTCTGCACGTTACATCTGCTCCACCTGCAGTGCAACATGGTTTTGCCCAACTGTGTGATTTTTGGCTTTGCTTGCAACTCTGAATCAGACCCTGATCAGATTCAACGGGTATATAATATCTTTATGCAACTTTTATAAAACTAATTTCTATATCTTACAGACTTTTCTCTGTGCTTTTCATGGATGTATTTTGTTCAAGTCAAATTACTTTCTAACAAAGATTTAAAATGCCAGCTTTAATATATACTGTGGACGCCTGCGCATCTTATTACCATGTGCTATGAATGTGCGCTATACATCGCAAAACACTACATCCCATAAGAGAAAACAATACAGCCACACATTATCTGAGTTCCAAAGCTCATTGATGTATATATTTGTTATTAAAAGGATATGTATTAAATATATCACAATGTACAGTATATATACAGTTACATGGTTATAATTTACACAGTAAGCAGTTATTACAATCTAATTCAAATACATACACGGACAGCAATACAATTACCATCTCCGTCAATGCTCACTACGCTCCCCCTCCATGCTCACAGCAGAGTATCGGCAGAAACCCATCTCGATCAGCGTCTGGGACAAACAGCAAGCTCTTCTATGTGGCATCAGCTATACATTGGGTCTGTTGGGGGTATCTAGCTCTCTTGTTATTGGTCTAGGGGAGGGATCTTTCTCATTCAAGATGAGTCATTGGTCAGTTCATATGCAAGCCTTGAAGACATCAAAAAGGGCTGACCTCTGGTTTCCTGTCCACATGCTTTAAATGGAATGTTCTTTGTGCTCAGTTGAATTGTGGCTTCATACTCATACATTCAATCATATCTACTCATGGCAATGTGCTACAACTTAATCACTGGCACCAAATGAATCCACACATTAATCTGGTTACTTTGACACCAAGCACGACATGTACATCTTGCTCTGCTCCAACAATACACATATATGACGTTATATTCCATTATATAATTTGAAACCTTATGTCTAGTGCTTGATATGTTTAAATTTATGTGCTGTTGAATATATCATTGTGGCATGTCTGTAAATGCGTATGTTATGATAATGCTGATTTATCTTCAGGAATGAAAGCTATACATTAAAAACACCTTAAATACACTTTACCATGGAGCCGCTGCGGCCGCTATACTTAATACACACTCTACGTACTTTGTACGCTATTAGCGTACAAAGTCCCGTACTGTGTACAGACTTGGCGTACAAACGCCGTGCTGACGGTACAAAGTACTCACAGCGCGTACACACCCAGAGATACACTGTAAACCCTTAACAGCTATGCAATGCAATGATAATACACTCTAAACCTTAGCAGGGCAAAGAAGACACGACACCAGATTGTAATTAAACCGCTGGGTTCCGACACTACAGCGTATTATTGCTGAAAGGGGGTTACAATACAAACAATACAATACAATATAACAGAGTAAATGGCTACAGTCAATGTTACATACGTGAGTGGATTCGCTGCGCTATCCAGTCTGGTCCTCCGTCATCTGATAGATAACATTGTGAGTCTTGTGTCTGACCAGGCCTGCAGCAGACTCTCTTTATACAATTCATCCAAAACTTAACACAATGGATACTGTAATCTCTTTGTCCATTGGACACAGGGATGGTAATTTACAGTACAGGAGAGGTCATAGGTCGGTTTGAATAGGTGGGCGATGTCTGTTCCAACGGCTCTTGTGGGTGGTCTCCTCTGGATTCCCGCCGCATACATAATGTACAGTAAATACAGTTTATATCTATATTCTGCTCCTGCACATAACTATCCGCAGGAACATGCGATCTTCCTCAAACCAACACCGGAATATTACCCTTAAAATACCCTACAGCTGGATACCAAACACCACCTTATAACCTTGTTCTGTCCCCTCCTATTCTGTAAAGGTGAATCCCTTTGTTTTGTTACCATTTAAACTGCTGTTACTTTCTGATGTGGTGCAGGGGGACTATGTGTACATTGTGCACTATTTGGATTAAATATGTAATGTGTTTTGATAGCCTTCCATGCGTTCACAAACTCTACCGTAAATACTCATACCACACGCTAATGCGCAGGACCGCGGGAGCGACCATATGCAAATTGCGGATATGCGCACGCACAGCAGAACAAGTACATGCGTGGAGGCCATCTGTGTGTAGTTTGTACGTGATGTGTGTACTGCAATATTTTTCGACTTTGACAGTTACCATATATAGCTGTGCGCGCTGAGTATTCGCAAGCATAGCGACTCATAATGTGTGGAGTCTGTATGTTCTCGCTATGTAATATTTTTGACTTCGAGAATTTATATAATCAGTCAGTTATTTCTGTTGCCCCTACATAGAAAACTGATGTACCATTTTCATTGGATACAATTGTATGCAAAAAAACAATTCTGAGTTCTGCCCGAAGGCAAGTAAAACACTAATAATATAAATCAAGATCTAAAAGATGCAGTCTAAAACTAAAAAGAAATGTAAGTTTGCAGCAGGAGGGTGAGTGCAAGACAATGGGGGGAATTCAATTGTTTGAAAAGTCGGTTGGGTATCTGTTTTTTCCTGTCTAGTAGATAGGAAAAAACAGACACCCAACTGACTTTTCAAACTATTGAATATCCCCCAAACAATATATATATGTGAAAAACAATATTTTAAATGGTACTTGATAACCTAAGCTTTAATATGATGTAAATCAGTTTAACATCTCTTTTTAAGCATGCACATTCATAATTCAGAAGTAAACATACAGTAGCGCATCTCAAAGCAAGACCAGTATTTAGAACATTTGCTCACACTTTCATTATATATTTATTATATAAACTGAGCAAAAGATAAGATAAGAATAATTTATTGTCACTGTAACATAAACATGTATAGCGAAATTACATGCAGCAAAACATAATTTTCCTGTAAATGTCAGATCTTGTGTTTTTTGGATTGCATATAAGTCCTTTCTGTCAGGAATCTGCTGTCAAAGTCAGAAAAATGTCTCAATGCACGTTGCCATATTTGCACCGCACACTGGTCCGTGCTGCGCATGCGTACGCTCTCCCGTGGAAGCGCATACCCGCAATAGCGTGCACTCGCACGCGCAGTATGCGCATTTACGGTAGAGTTTATGTGATCGTAGCGTGCGACTCATTAGTTACAAATGTTCACAATTAATGTAGTTTATAGATCATGATCCCTTTGATAGTTTCTGTAAGTTTGGTTAAAGTATAATGTCCCAGAGCTGAGGAATCCCTCTTTGCATCGTACGAAGGGTTTAACAGGAATCATACTGCAGTGTTTGGTACCCATCGGAAGAGTATTTAATTAGCAATATTCCGGTGTTGGTTTGGAGCGTATTAATCGCTCGTGCGAATAGTTATGGACATAAGAAGTTTATGTCCATTTCTATGATTTGCACATACTCAGGTATGCGGCGGGAAACCCAGTTTCCCACCCACCTGAGCTGTTGGAAATCGTCACAGCCCACCTGTATGAATCACCCTATGACCTTTTGTTATGATGCAGGGCCGAATTCCTTCGGCCAATGGACAATGGGATTGTAGGACCAGGAGATTGCATTGTGTGTGGAGCATAAATAGGCAGGCCGACCACATCCAGCTCTCACTCTCTCATCAACGGTTATCTGCTGATAATCGGGAGCTGGATATCGAGGCGCTGGCGATCATACCCTTTGTGCGTAAGTTCTCTCCATAATCATTGTCTTTCTGCGAGCCAATCTCTCTCTCTCTCTCTCTATCTCTCTCTCTCCTCTTTTTCTCTTAAATACCTTATAGTATTATAGTATTGTATCGTATTGCATTTAGGTCAGTGTAGTATTGTCTTTTTGTATTTATTGTTTAGTTCTGTGGTTAGGAAGTCTCTGTTATATTGTAGTGTATCATATGTACTGTTATCCCCTTTTACAAGTATACTAGATATAATACAGATTATAGGCTTTGGAACCCTAAACCAGTATCAGTGTATTTACTATAGTATTAAGTGTTCACTTGAGCGTCGGTGACGCTCAAACAGCTTTGTAGATAGTCAGGTTACACAAGGTTGCATTTACACCCTGTACTCACATTAAGGTATTCTGTGTGTTTCATCGGTATAAGGTTTAACATAAAGGTATAGTGTTGTGAGCGTCTGCATCGCTGGTGACCTCCTCGTGGTCTCTAGCGTACGCTACGTTACAGCGAATCTTTCCCCTAGACATAACCAATAACGTGTCCTGTGATCACTGGGCCGTGAGCGAACGTGACGCTTGAGCGTCTCGCCTACGGCTGAGCGATCGTTACGCAAATATCGTATCATTACGGTATTTCTTAAATAAACAGCGTACAGTGTTCTTAGCTTCATAAGGGTTGTTTATACGACAAGGAATTTAGAATTGTCAATTGCGGGCTCGTCCGGTCCTTTTCACATCTGCACTAGGTAGATCAGCAGACATTATCCCCCAGCAAAAGGGTGGGAGGTTGTCTCATAGTGCTGGCGGGATAAGCGTCTGCTTCGCTTAGGTAAAGAGTGCTGAAGGAATCCGGTAACCGGAAGTAAGAACAAAACGCTTGTGTCTTTTAAAACTGTTTATTTTTCTTTTGTCTTGCGTACGCATACATTTATCTGCATTTCTGTTTCATTTTCGTATATCACTATTCCTGTTTGCCAATTTTTTATAGTTGATAGAAAGTGCTAAGAAGAGATTTGCTGTTATTTCATAGTAAAGGTAATAGTTAAAGTATAGAACAAACACACGGTTTGTCTGAGATACAAGGCAGTCAGTGTGGATTGCGGTAGATGATCAGGGATCACCTACATTGATAAATAAATATATTGTGTTACGGTGGATCCTTTGCATTGCGTACACGTGTCGCTAACAAAGACTAGCGTACGCAATCCAAAAGGCAGACGCACGCAGCGTTCATTACGCAACGTAGCGTCTGGTTACGCCCACGTAGCCCAAGTCACGAAAAGCGATAATTAGCGCAAAGCGATAATTAGCGCAAAAGCGATAAGTAACGCACAGCGGTAGATAACGCGACGCGGTAAATAACGCAAATCTATTTTTTGGAAAATCTGAAATTTAGTTTAACAGATCCTGCTCCTAATTGGTAACACTTTTGGCCTGAAGACAATTTCTGCGCAGAAATAGATATAGAAACAAAGTGTACATGTGTTGAGTGAGTGTGTTTTGTATACAAAAGTTTATATAACTTTAAGGTGGAACCAAAAGGAAAGTCGGGTACTCGTCAAGGGACATACGTGTAAGTGACATATACGGTGGCCAGGGAGGCATCCCTGGTTAAATAATATTTGAGCATTAGAGTATAGCGGACCATAAGGTAACAAGACCAGGAGGTCATAAGGAAAAAGGTCCGCTATAAAAGTCCAGTGGCACAACGCCTGGGGTGTTGGTGCAGAACCCATATAGGCCATAAGCTCTGGTTGAAGGAATCGCGGCCGGAAACACCGATTCCATTGATCTTTCAGTACATGACAAGTAGTGCTCGTGTACTGAACGATTGGACCGCACGTAATTGTGTGCAGTAGTTAGTGATCTGACCTAATACCATTAGAGTAAAGTGGTCACAAACGCTATTTGTACATTCTGACGTGATTTGTGTAATTTTTTATTTTTGGAAGGGAAGTTCGCTGGTCACTCAGGAACTATCTAACAACCCCAACTTTACTGGAAAGAGTAAGTGTCCTGCGGGTAACCCTCATATGTTCCAGTAAACTGAAGGTTCCATAGGGGCCCTGTATCGAGTACGCTGGCATCATAACGGTGTTTACAGGTCGTATTGGTCGAGGTGGGCGAGTGAGTGGGGTACTCGGTAAACCGCCACCGCCGGCCTACTGTGGAGTAATTTGGTTGTCTGTAAAGGCTTGCTGAAAACCTTGATACAGAAAATCCAAGGAGGACTAAGCAACACCTACAGACTATGGGGGCCAGTTGCTCAGGTAGGGGGCGATCAACCCTGGTTCAGGTTGATTCTGTGAACCGACCAGTTGGGTCGGCACGATATGTAATGTGTGAAAAATATGGAATTCACACCGAATCTTTATGTGATGAATGGGAGAGAATGACTGTACAAGACAGGGACAAGTTCCCAAGAATAGGTAGCTTCAGTCCAGAGGTGTTACAAAATTTAAGGAGGAGGATATGTCTCGTAAAATCAGCAAAGAGACGAATTCAGCATCATGATTATTTACAGTTATGGCACCAGGAAGGTGAGATACAGAGAGGTTTGGCTCTGGCGGCGGGATCTGGGGCAGTCAGGAAGTTGATTGCCACAGCTCCTCCCCCACCATACATTGCAGGAGAGAAGTTGATTGCGGAGAGAAACGCACTGGGTTGTAAAACACAAACTCTTAGTAACACTGTAAATGTTAATGATGTTAACCAAATAACTCATGCAAGTATTAACCCGTGCAAGATGTACCCTGTTTTGAACCTTCCTCAGGAGTGTGATCAAGAAGACGATTCAGCAACAATTTCAGCTCTCTCTCTTGCAGCCACCATAGCAGAGACCACAGTAGGCACAGCGACACCCACGAGATTAGTGAAAGCCCCTAGCGGAGGGATAGGTGAGGTCGTGTCAACGGGTAAGTACGGCACCATGCACTACACTGAAACAATTGTACCACAACAAGCTGTAGAATCTACACAGGAAGAGGCTGTTAGAATTGCTCCTGTAAGGGTAATAGCAGTTCCCAATGGAAAAACAGATGTGTCTGGAGCCACTCCCATAAGGAACATTGCCATGTACACTCCATTTTCCAGAATGGAATTAAGAACAATAGTGTCCGAATTTCCTGACCCCAGGAAGGATTTAGTTGCTAGCCAAAAATACATCAGGGATTTAGGTAACACGGTAGAACCCAACAACAAGGATTGGCAGATACTGCTAAGAGCTTGTTTACCTTCCAATGTTGATGCAACTCAGTTTTTAGCTGATTGTGCATTGGATAAAGATGTACCGCTTACAGACGTGTACAACAAGGATAATGTAAAAAGGATAAATTTACAGCTAAAGGAGTATTTCCCTGCCGTTGTTAAATGGAATAAAATATTTTCCATTAAGCAAAAGGAGTCCGAAACGGCAATAGAATATTTTCACCGGGCACTATTAGAAATGGCAAAGTACACTGGTATAGAAGACATAAAGACCAACCCAAACCATCGAGAAGTAGCAGTATCTGTACTGATGGATGGTTTGAAAGAAACATTAAAAGCTAGGGTACAGACCACGCAGCCATGTTGGCGAGGTCTGTCAGTGTCCACCTTGAGAGAGGCTGCTATTGATCACGACAGAAATATCACTAGGCACAGGGAGTCGCAAAGTGATAAGTTGATGTCCGTAAGTATACAGGCGCTGACCACAAGGCAGCCTGCGTATGTACCACCGAATCCTGTGGGTAAGGCAAGTGTAATAACATGTTTTTCTTGTAACAAACCAGGACATTTTGCACGAGACTGTAGAGTAAGAAATGTACAAAGATCTTTTCAACCCCCTAGACAACAACACCACACACGACATTGGGAGCAGGGTCCACAGAGGCGGAGTTTTGAGCCACATACAGGGGAAACAAAAAGATATCCCCCACACAGAGATTGGCATGCCTCTGGTAGTTCCCAGCTAACTCCCTCACAAGTAGTTGCTGCCAGCGGGATTCAGGGAGGTCAGCATACCCAATAGGGGTGTGGCCATACCTGTAATCTGCAGCCAGTTAAGTTGATTGCCAGTCTTGGAAGCGAACCAGAGATTGCAATCAATGTAGCCGGTAAAACTTTAAACTTTCTTGTAGACACAGGGGCGGCCAAGTCAGTGATAAATTCGACAGTGGGCATGAGAACCACTGGTAGGACAGTTCCAGCCATGGGAGTAACAGGAGTAGTCCAGCACTACCCTGTTAGCAAACCAGCCGAGATTACAATAGGGCCTTTGCATACCAAGCATTCCTTTTTGCTGGCTGCATCTGCACCAACTAATCTCCTGGGAAGAGACTTACTATGTAAAATGGGTTGCGTCATTTATTGTACTCCTGAAGGTGTATTCTTGGACATCCCTGAGAATCACGCTCAGGAAGTACGAGACATGTTAGACTCCCCATCAAAATTAATGTCACATTCCATTATGACAAATAGGAATCCATCCCAAATAGAAGAGATGACATCTCAGATACCAGAGTCACTTTGGACAAAAGATGGACAGGACACTGGATTAATGGCAAACGTAGCTCCAGTAGTAGTACAAGTAAAAGATGGTAGGATAGCTCCAAAAATCCCACAGTATCCTCTGAAGCCAGAGGTGGAGTTAGGAGTTTTCCCGGTAATAGAGCGCTTGCTACAACAGGGCATTCTAGTAAGAACGTCCAGCACAGCAAATAGTCCCATCTTCCCTGTTAAAAAGAGTGGGGGGAGGGGTTACAGGCTAGTGCAGGATCTAAGGGGGATTAACAAAATAGTTGAGAGTCAGTTCCCCGTAGTGCCTAATCCAGCTGTCATCCTAATGCAAATTCCTCCCACTGCCAAATTTTTCACTGTTATTGACCTCTGCTCCGCTTTCTTTTCGGTACCTCTGCACCCTGACAGCCAATATTTGTTTGCATTCACATACAGAGGAGTCCAATATACGTGGACTCGGTTACCCCAAGGTTTCATAGATAGTCCAAGTATATTTTCTCAGGCTTTGCATGATTGTTTACAGTCTTTCCAACCGGAAAGTGGATCAGTGTTGATACAGTACGTGGATGATCTACTACTGTGTTCTGATTCGTTGGAGGCATCCCTGAAGGATACGAAACAGCTCCTGTTTCATCTTTCAGACACAGGTCACAAGGTCTCCAAAGACAAGTTGCAATTATGCCAAGCTAAGGTAAAATACTTGGGACACTGTCTAACACAAGGACTGAGACACCTGACCGCTGATAGAATCCAAGCCATTAGAGACATGACACTGCCACAAACCCAGCAACAGATCAGGACGTTTTTAGGAATGTGTGGGTATTGCCGTAATTGGATCCCAGGGTTTTCCATATTGGCGCTACCTTTGCAGGAAATGGTCTCTTCAAACAAACCTGATCGGATTTCGCATACAGACGAATCTGAAACAGCATTTGAGAGACTCAAACAGTGCCTAACGCAGGCACCAGCACTAGGTATGCCAGACTATGGGAAACCCTTTGAACTATACGGAACAGAAAGTGCTGGGTGCGCAGCAGGTGTACTAACACAAAAACACGGTGATGCCAGCAGGCCAATTGCATACTACAGCGCTCAGCTAGACACGGTAGCGCGATCCCTCCCCACATGCTTGCGTAGCGTTGCGGCGATAGCATTGCTAGTGACGAAAAGCGAAGATGTCGTGCTAGGCCACAACCTCACAATCCATACACCACATGCGGTATCGGCCTTATTGAATTCTGCCCAAACCAGACATGTCTCATCAGCAAGGTTTACGAGATGGGAATTGGCATTAATGGCCCCAGTAAACATCACCATAAGGAGATGCAGCGCATTAAACCCTGCAACATTTCTCCCAGGTGTGCCTGGACAGGCACAAAGGGTGGGAGGTGAGAGTGATGGGGAAGGAGGATTTAATGCAAAGGAAGATACACATGATTGTATGGAATATTTGACCCAAAATTTTACCGCAAGGCCTGACATCAGTGACAATCCACTAGAAGATGCAGAACTCACGTTCTACACGGACGGTAGTTGTCACAGACAGTCAGACTCGGGAGACTTGTGTACTGGATACGCAGTCGTAGATGACCAAGACACCATAGAAGCGGAACCGCTAGGCCCACCTCACTCAGCCCAGGTTGCTGAACTGGTCGCCCTAACCAGAGCATGTGAATTGGCTAAGGGTAAGTCTGCCAATATCTACACCGATTCTAGATACGCGTTCGGGGTAGTCCATGATTTCGGAGCGCTATGGCGTCTCAGAAATTTCATGACGGCAGCTGGTACACCGATAGCGCATGCAGCTCACATAAAAAGGCTTCTAACAGCAATACAGGAACCCGACAGAGTGGCTGTTATCAAATGTAAAGCACATACATATAGCCAAGACCCAGTATCCCTTGGTAACAGCCGAGCAGACGAAGCTGCAAAGCTTGCAGCTGCTACCCCCATACGGACAGACACCACACAACTGATGGTATTTAATACCATCAACACACGAAAGTTGTGTGAAATGCAGAATTTGTGTTCCACTCAGGAGAGAGCAGTCTGGAAGGCAAAGGGATATGGCCAGGAGTCCTCAGGGCTCTGGACGGATGGACATGGTAAACCAGTGGCCCCCAGGGCATACCTTCCGTGTCTGGCTGAAGCAGCTCACGGGCTGACTCATCTAGGCAAGGAGGGGATGTGCAAATTGGTAAGAGCATACTGGTGCGCCCCAGGATTCTCCTCTCATGCTAGTAAAAGAGCAATGTCATGCCTTACCTGTCTGAGAAAGAATATTGGAAAGGCAATACCTACAGAACCATCCCATATCCCACCTGCCGGCGGCCCTTTCCAAGTAATACAAATTGACTTCATTCAATTGCCCCCATGTAGAAATTTAAAGTATGTACTTGTCTGTATAGATGTTTTCTCAAATTGGGTCGAAGCTTTTCCAACAGCTACAAATACCGCTATGTTTACAGCTAAGAAAATTGTGCAGGAATTTGTATGTAGATATGGTATCCCTAGAATCATTGAAAGTGATAGGGGTACCCATTTTACAGGTGATGTCTTTCAAGGAATGTGTAAGTTGATGGGAATTGATAGTAAGCTGCACACTCCGTACCGTCCACAGGCGAGCGCGAAGGTCGAAAGAGTGAACAGCACTATTAAAAATAAATTGAGTAAAGTAATGGCAGAGACAGGATTGACGTGGCCAGAAGCTTTACCCATTGTTTTGTATAGTATCAGAACCACTCCCAGGTCCCCTCTTAATCTGTCCCCTTTTGAAATCTTGTTTGGTCGACAACCGCATGTCATGATTAACCCTCAGGATGATTTGAAATGTAACAATGAAGTAACTGTAAAGTACTTGATTAACATGAGTAAGCAGTTGAAGAATCAAAATGATAATCTGAAGTTGGTGATTCCTGATTTACCAGATAGTAATTGTCATGACATTGAACCTGGGGATTATGT
This sequence comes from Pseudophryne corroboree, assembly GCF_028390025.1. NCBI lineage: Eukaryota > Metazoa > Chordata > Amphibia > Anura > Myobatrachidae > Pseudophryne > Pseudophryne corroboree. The sequence continues at coordinate 1,139,676,704 of NC_086444.1, forward strand.
AATGATACGAAATTTTCTACGCTCAGGTTGTCTTATTGATAGATGGGAAGGACCATACCAGGTCTTATTGACTAGCACCACAGCATTGAAGGTTGCTGAGAGAGAGACTTGGGTCCATTCATCCCACTGCAAGAAGGTTGCTGATCCAGAGAAGTCCCGTGATAAGGAACAGACGGTAGAGGTTGTATCACTAGAGTGTCTGTTCCAGGAGGACTGAGGCGGCACCTGAGCCTTGAAGACCGAAAGCAGCTGTCGACTCCCCTCTCCCTTTTATTGTTTTCTCCACTTCCCATCCCCTCTCCTTTAAAATTTCTTTTTCCCCCTTCTCATTCTTCTCTATTTCCTCCTCAAAGATGGACTTGCCCCAAGAGACTGTGGTCCGGATTTTGATGTTAACCATGATGTTGACCAGAGCAGTCTGTTCCGGCGAGAGTACCATAGAGGTCGAAAGAGGTTCTGGAATGGGTTCCGATTATGATGATGTAGGCGTAGTTTTCCAAGATCAACCAAGCCAACAAGCAAAGGCGAGTATCAGAAAACGATCCGATAGAAGAAATTGTGATGGATTGTTAGCTGAGGAAAATTGTATCTGTAGGCTCTGTGATAATCTGGTTGAAGATGGATGCATAAAGAAATGCCAATCTAGTTTTAATATCCATATAGACCGGCATCCATTGAGTGACTATCACTCCTTAGTGGGTAACGTGTTAAACCAAACAGATTGTTGGGTATGCTCTCAAGTACCTCAGGGTCACAGTAAATCAGGGCTAGTACCATTTCCTTTAACGTTAGGGGAGGTACTTGAGCTAAGTGGTGGGAGACCGGTGGACCGGAGGTTTAACATCTCCAGCCCTCCTAGTTTGAAGCTCCACCAATACCATGTGGATAGGTCCCTCATATGTTTTAACATCTCCAATCCCAGAAAACCGGGAAATTGGGAAGTGTCATGGAGCAACCTTACCATGACCTTTTCACACAGAGCAGATAGAATGCCTACAGATACAGAGCTCGTACGCCACATAGCCAGTAGAGGAAAATCATTCCGGTATCGATATACCTTAGGAAATAGGATTACTAAAGTTGGAGAGGTATCACCAGGATACTGTGCACATATCGTACAAACTGATACGTGCATTAGACAGATGGAAGAATTAGGGTCAGGAGATTTCACCTGGAAGGTTTGTAACATGGTCATGTCCTTCTCCGTCCCTTATGTTCTCCCCGATGATGCATATTTCATATGCGGGAGAAAGGCGTACAAGTGGCTTGCCCCAAACTCTGAAGGATTGTGTTATATTGGAAAAGTATTGCCTGAAGTAATGACTGTTACACATGACAAAATGAAGGACATACACCGTGGTGCCCAAACTCCTTATACTCACACTCACTACGAGCACCTTGTTAAAAGACAACTGTCAGAAAGGTTAGAGCATCCGGCCTCTGATCTTATCCATGAATCCACCGGGATTCAGGTTCTGGTAGCGTTAGATTTCACTCGCACCGCTCGAGGTGTGATGAATTATAGATACATTTCCGCACTCGCCAATTTGTTAGATAATATCACTGAAATGTATGATGACACGTTTAGATACACTGGAAGAGAACTTCAAGCTTACAAAACAGAACTAGTTCAGCATAGGATGGTTCTTAATTATCTTACAGCAGTAACAGGCGGATATTGTGTTACATTGGCAACACAGTACGGCATAAAGTGTTGCACGTATATCACAAATAGCACCGAGGATCCGGTAGAGGTCATAGACCAAAAGATGGACGATATTCTGCAATTAAAGTGGGAATTTCGTCGAAAACACAATCTCACCCTTGCTGCTGTAGGTAATGAGCTGACTGGTTGGGTGTCATGGTTGAACCCGCGAAATTGGTTCTCCGGTTTAGGAGACTGGGCTCAAGGAGTCATAATGGATGTTGGAAAGTTTCTCCTATGTATTTTGGGTGTCGTTATATCGTTTGGATTGATATTTAGATGCGGGCAGGCTTTGATGAGGTGCAAGCAAAGTACGAAAGTGATGAGCTTAAGGAGTGAGGAAACTGTAATTAACCTGGATTTGATTTATGACCCAATGCTAGAAACCATGACGTAATGAGTATACGGTCCGCCTTTCACCCATTTCTATGTTTTCCTCCGAGGTACAAAGACCCACGTAGACGAAGGATTTGATGAGCCAAGGGGCCGACAACGGAAAGATGGAAAGAAGAAGAGCAGTCGACCTGATATACAAGATTTTGATGGACAATGCCATGGGTACCCCAGTTTCCCTAGGAACTTTAAAACCACGCTAGCCCAACATTTTTTGTAAATCCATGGACGTTGTATGCTTTACTCACGATTTATGAGCAAAAGCACAAAGAAGAAGACTCCAATCAACCGACACCAATCAAGACCTCAATCGACGAACGTACATTACCCTGACATAGAATATCATTGCATTTTTCGTAAGTGTTCTTTATCTTCATCTCTGCAACCCTCAGGCAATAACACACATAGTCGATGGGGAATACAGGCACAGATAGCAGCAACCACATACCCCCCCCAATTCATGTATCATCAACTAAAATGTGCATCCCCATTGTGTTACAACCACAGCCGAAATGAGCTCGGTAGAGTTTGACAGCCCATCCACAGACCTGTACCACAGGATAAGAAGGAATTCAAATGTATACTTCGCAATACCTCGAAGCTTGATTTACCACACGTACGGCACGATGATACATGACCCTCCAAACATGGACTCATACACACATGCTCCTGCTTTCTCACTAGGTCATACCCTCTTCACACCTTCTCCTCTCTCCTCCCCTACCCAACCATGGAAATCAATTAACCCCTGACTTACATTTTTCTCCTTAAATGTTTTGTGGCAGTTATTATTGACTGCCAAAGGGTGGACTGTCAAAGTCAGAAAAATGTCTCAATGCACGTTGCCATATTTGCACCGCACACTGGTCCGTGCTGCGCATGCGTACGCTCTCCCGTGGAAGCGCATACCCGCAATAGCGTGCACTCGCACGCGCAGTATGCGCATTTACGGTAGAGTTTATGTGATCGTAGCGTGCGACTCATTAGTTACAAATGTTCACAATTAATGTAGTTTATAGATCATGATCCCTTTGATAGTTTCTGTAAGTTTGGTTAAAGTATAATGTCCCAGAGCTGAGGAATCCCTCTTTGCATCGTACGAAGGGTTTAACAGGAATCATACTGCAGTGTTTGGTACCCATCGGAAGAGTATTTAATTAGCAATATTCCGGTGTTGGTTTGGAGCGTATTAATCGCTCGTGCGAATAGTTATGGACATAAGAAGTTTATGTCCATTTCTATGATTTGCACATACTCAGGTATGCGGCGGGAAACCCAGTTTCCCACCCACCTGAGCTGTTGGAAATCGTCACAGCCCACCTGTATGAATCACCCTATGACCTTTTGTTATGATGCAGGGCCGAATTCCTTCGGCCAATGGACAATGGGATTGTAGGACCAGGAGATTGCATTGTGTGTGGAGCATAAATAGGCAGGCCGACCACATCCAGCTCTCACTCTCTCATCAACGGTTATCTGCTGATAATCGGGAGCTGGATATCGAGGCGCTGGCGATCATACCCTTTGTGCGTAAGTTCTCTCCATAATCATTGTCTTTCTGCGAGCCAATCTCTCTCTCTCTCTCTCTATCTCTCTCTCTCCTCTTTTTCTCTTAAATACCTTATAGTATTATAGTATTGTATCGTATTGCATTTAGGTCAGTGTAGTATTGTCTTTTTGTATTTATTGTTTAGTTCTGTGGTTAGGAAGTCTCTGTTATATTGTAGTGTATCATATGTACTGTTATCCCCTTTTACAAGTATACTAGATATAATACAGATTATAGGCTTTGGAACCCTAAACCAGTATCAGTGTATTTACTATAGTATTAAGTGTTCACTTGAGCGTCGGTGACGCTCAAACAGCTTTGTAGATAGTCAGGTTACACAAGGTTGCATTTACACCCTGTACTCACATTAAGGTATTCTGTGTGTTTCATCGGTATAAGGTTTAACATAAAGGTATAGTGTTGTGAGCGTCTGCATCGCTGGTGACCTCCTCGTGGTCTCTAGCGTACGCTACGTTACAGCGAATCTTTCCCCTAGACATAACCAATAACGTGTCCTGTGATCACTGGGCCGTGAGCGAACGTGACGCTTGAGCGTCTCGCCTACGGCTGAGCGATCGTTACGCAAATATCGTATCATTACGGTATTTCTTAAATAAACAGCGTACAGTGTTCTTAGCTTCATAAGGGTTGTTTATACGACAAGGAATTTAGAATTGTCACTGCATTCGCCATCGCATCACTTACTGTGGAACTACAGGTTCCAGCAGTTCAGTTCCAGTTTTCAGTCTACTGCAGCCTGGAGTACACAGTGCTTCTAGTTAACAGCATTTACTCCCGGTGCACTACTGAGCCCAGCCAGCAATCAGAAGAGCATTGCAGAATTACTCTCCTGATGAATCATTAACTTCAGCTAACTCACAGCTGATCTGAACACCCAATCCAGTGGGGTGTGTTCTCACAGAGATCCAACATCCAATCATCACAGACCAAGGGGTATAAAAACTCCAGTTCCTGGCTCAGTCTCATTGCCTTGGACAATGTGTCACATCCTTTGAACAGGTGACTCCTGTCTTCAGTCCTCTGTCTGCAGAGATTCCCCAGTGTATTGGACCTGTGGAACTACAGGTTCCAGCAGTTCCATTCCAGTTCTATTTCCAGTTCCAGTCTTCAATCTCCTGTTTCCAGCTATCTCCTATTTCTGGCATTTCCAAGTTGTTTCCCTGTTCCAGTGGAACTACAAGTACCAGCATCCATTCCAGCTTTCCTACGAGTCACATTCGGTGTACAAGTTCTTCTGGTTCCTGTTTCCAGTGGTTTCCTTGTTGTCATTCTTCAGTCTTCAGTTTGCTATGAACTCCAGCCACAGTTTGCCACAACAACTTGCAGTAAGAGACTTTCTTCAGGTGTTCTTCCATTACTTAGCCTGTGCACCTGATTACCAGCATCTAGCATTGTGCATTGCATTCAGCACTTAACAACTTGCTGTGTTAGAACTGTCTCCTGCTAGGGCCTTGCTTGGCTTAAAGACGTGTGCTTCTACAGAGACTGTGTGCTTTGTAGAGATGAGCGCCTGAAATTTTTCGGGTTTTGTGTTTTGGTTTTGGGTTCGGTTCCGCGGCCGTGTTTTGGGTTCGAACGCGTTTTGGCAAAACCTCACCGAATTTTTTTTGTCGGATTCGGGTGTGTTTTGGATTCGGGTGTTTTTTTCAAAAAACACTAAAAAACAGCTTAAATCATAGAATTTGGGGGTCATTTTGATCCCAAAGTATTATTAACCTCAAAAACCATAATTTACACTCATTTTCAGTCTATTCTGAATACCTCACACCTCACAATATTATTTTTAGTCCTAAAATTTGCACCGAGGTCGCTGTGTGAGTAAGATAAGCGACCCTAGTGGCCGACACAAACACCGGGCCCATCTAGGAGTGGCACTGCAGTGTCACGCAGGATGTCCCTTCCAAAAAACCCTCCCCAAACAGCACATGACGCAAAGAAAAAAAGAGGCGCAATGAGGTAGCTGTGTGAGTAAGATTAGCGACCCTAGTGGCCGACACAAACACCGGGCCCATCTAGGAGTGGCACTGCAGTGTCACGCAGGATGGCCCTTCCAAAAATCCCTCCCCAAACAGCACATGACGCAAAGAAAAAAAGAGGCGCAATGAGGTAGCTGACTGTGTGAGTAAGATTAGCGACCCTAGTGGCCGACACAAACACCGGGCACATCTAGGAGTGGCACTGCAGTGTCACGCAGGATGTCCCTTCCAAAAAACCCTCCCCAAACAGCACATGACGCAAAGAAAAAAAGAGGCGCAATGAGGTAGCTGTGTGAGTAAGATTAGCGACCCTAGTGGCCGACACAAACACCGGGCCCATCTAGGAGTGGCACTGCAGTGTCACGCAGGGTGTCCCTTCCAAAAAACCCACCCCAATCAGCACATGATGCAAAGAAAAAGAAAAGAAAAAAGAGGTGCAAGATGGAATTATCCTTGGGCCCTCCCACCCACCCTTATGTTGTATAAACAAAACAGGACATGCACACTTTAACCAACCCATCATTTCAGTGACAGGGTCTGCCACACGACTGTGACTGATATGACGGGTTGGTTTGGACCCCCCCCAAAAAAGAAGCAATTAATCTCTCCTTGCACAAACTGGCTCTACAGAGGCAAGATGTCCACCTCATCTTCACCCTCCGATATATCACCGTGTACATCCCCCTCCTCACAGATTATCAATTCGTCCCCACTGGAATCCACCATCTCAGCTCCCTGTGTACTTTGTGGAGGCAATTGCTGCTGGTCAATGTCTCCGCGGAGGAATTGATTATAATTCATTTTAATGAACATCATCTTCTCCACATTTTCTGGATGTAACCTCGTACGCCGATTGCTGACAAGGTGAGCGGCGGCACTAAACACTCTTTCGGAGTACACACTTGTGGGAGGGCAACTTAGGTAGAATAAAGCCAGTTTGTGCAAGGGCCTCCAAATTGCCTCTTTTTCCTGCCAGTATAAGTACGGACTGTGTGACGTGCCTACTTGGATGCGGTCACTCATATAATCCTCCACCATTCTATCAATGTTGAGAGAATCATATGCAGTGACAGTAGACGACATGTCCGTAATCGTTGTCAGGTCCTTCAGTCCGGACCAGATGTCAGCATCAGCAGTCGCTCCAGACTGCCCTGCATCACCGCCAGCGGGTGGGCTCGGAATTCTGAGCCTTTTCCTCGCACCCCCAGTTGCGGGAGAATGTGAAGGAGGAGATGTTGACAGGTCGCGTTCCGCTTGACTTGACAATTTTGTCACCAGCAGGTCTTTCAACCCCAGCAGACCTGTGTCTGCCGGAAAGAGAGATCCAAGGTAGGCTTTAAATCTAGGATCGAGCACGGTGGCCAAAATGTAGTGCTCTGATTTCAACAGATTGACCACCCGTGAATCCTTGTTAAGCGAATTAAGGGCTGCATCCACAAGTCCCACATGCCTAGCGGAATCGCTCCGTGTTAGCTCCTCCTTCAATGCCTCCAGCTTCTTCTGCAAAAGCCTGATGAGGGGAATGACCTGACTCAGGCTGGCAGTGTCTGAACTGACTTCACGTGTGGCAAGTTCAAAGGGCATCAGAACCTTGCACAACGTTGAAATCATTCTCCACTGCACTTGAGACAGGTGCATTCCACCTACTATATCGTGCTCAATTGTATAGGCTTGAATGGCCTTTTGCTGCTCCTCCAACCTCTGAAGCATATAGAGGGTTGAATTCCACCTCGTTACCACTTCTTGCTTCAGATGATGGCAGGGCAGGTTCAGTAGTTTTTGGTGGTGCTCCAGTTTTCTGTACGTGGTGCCTGTACGCCGAAAGTGTCCCGCAATTCTTCTGGCCACCGACAGCATCTCTTGCACGCCCCTGTCGTTTTTAAAAAAATTCTGCACCACCAAATTCAAGGTATGTGCAAAACATGGGACGTGCTGGAATTGGCCCAGATTTAATGCACACACAATATTGCTGGCGTTGTCCGATGCCACAAATCCACAGGAGAGTCCAATTGGGGTAAGCCATTCCGCGATGATCTTCCTCAGTTGCCGTAAGAGGTTTTCAGCTGTGTGCGTATTCTGGAAAGCGGTGATACAAAGCGTAGCCTGCCTAGGAAAGAGTTGGCGTTTGCGAGATGCTGCTACTGGTGCCGCCGCTGCTGTTCTTGCGGCGGGAGTCCATACATCTACCCAGTGGGCTGTCACAGTCATATAGTCCTGACCCTGCCCTGCTCCACTTGTCCACATGTCCGTGGTTAAGTGGACATTGGGTACAGCTGCATTTTTTAGGACACTGGTGACTCTTTTTCTGAGGTCTGTGTACATTTTCGGTATCGCCTGCCTAGAGAAATGGAACCTAGATGGTATTTGGTACCGGGGACACAGTACCTCCAACAAGTCTCTAGTTGGCTCTGCAGTAATGATGGATACCGAAACCACGTTTCTCACCGCCCAGGATGCCAAGGCCTCAGTTATCCGCTTTGCAGTAGGATGACTGCTGTGATATTTCATCTTCCTCGCAAAGGACTGTTGAACAGTCAATTGCTTACTGGAAGTAGTACAAGTGGGCTTACGACTTCCCCTCTGGGATGACCATCGACTCCCAGCGGCAACAACAGCAGCGCCAGCAGCAGTAGGCGTTACACGCAAGGATGCATCGGAGGAATCCCAGGCAGGAGAGGACTCGTCAGACTTGCCAGTGACATGGCCTGCAGGACTATTGGCATTCCTGGGGAAGGAGGAAATTGACACTGAGGGAGTTGGTGGGGTGGTTTGCGTGAGCTTGGTTACAAGAGGAAGGGATTTACTGGTCAGTGGACTGCTTCCGCTGTCACCCAAAGTTTTTGAACTTGTCACTGACTTATTATGAATGCGCTGCAGGTGACGTATAAGGGAGGATGTTCCGAGGTGGTTAACGTCCTTACCCCTACTTATTACAGCTTGACAAAGGGAACACACGGCTTGACACCTGTTGTCCGCATTTGTGGTGAAATACCTCCACACCGAAGAGCTGATTTTTTTGGTATTTTCACCTGGCATGTCAACGGCCATATTCCTCCCACGGACAACAGGTGTCTCCCCGGGTGCCTGACTTAAACAAACCACCTCACCATCAGAATCCTCCTGGTCAATTTCCTCCCCAGCGCCAGCAACACCCATATCCTCCTCATCCTGGTGTACTTCAACACTGACATCTTCAATCTGACTATCAGGAACTGGACTGCGGGTGCTCCTTCCAGCACTTGCAGGGGGCATGCAAATAGTGGAAGGCGCATGCTCTTCACGTCCAGTGTTGGGAAGGTCAGGCATCGCAAACGACACAATTGGACTCTCCTTGTGGATTTGGGATTTCAAAGAACGCACAGTTCTTTGCGGTGCTTTTGCCAGCTTGAGTCTTTTCAGTTTTCTAGCGAGAGGCTGAGTGCTTCCATCCTCATGTGAAGCTGAACCACTAGCCATGAACATAGGCCAGGGCCTCAGCCGTTCCTTGCCACTCCGTGTGGTAAATGGCATATTGGCAAGTTTACGCTTCTCCTCCGACAATTTTATTTTAGGTTTTGGAGTCCTTTTTTTTCTGATATTTGGTGTTTTGGATTTGACATGCTCTGTACTATGACATTGGGCATCGGCCTTGGCAGACGACGTTGCTGGCATTTCATCGTCTCGGCCATGACTAGTGGCAGCAGCTTCAGCACGAGGTGGAAGTGGATCTTGATCTTTCCCTAATTTTGGAACCTCAACTTTTTTGTTCTCCATATTTTATAGGCAGAACTAAAAGGCACCTCAGGTAAACAATGGAGATGGATGGATTGGATACTAGTATACAATTATGGACGGACTGCCACGGTTAGGTGGTATAAAAAAACCACGGTTAGGTGGTATATATTATAATAATAATACAATTATGGATGGACGGACTGCCTGCCGACTGCCGACACAGAGGTAGCCACAGCCGTGAACTACCGCACTGTACACTGGTTGATAAAGAGATAGTAGTATACTCGTAACAATTAGGATGACACTATGACGGTATAAAGAATGAAAAAAAAACCACGGTTAGGTGGTAGGTATATAATAATAAATAATACAATTCTGGTCGGACGGACTGCCTGCCGTGTGCCGACACAGAGGTAGCCACAGCCGTGAACTACCGCACTGTACACTGGTTGATAAAGAGATAGTAGTATACTCGTAACAATTAGGATGACACTATGACGGTATAAAGAATGAAAAAAAAACCACGGTTAGGTGGTAGGTATATAATAATAAATAATACAATTC